>NW_006263303.1:27664373-27718312 GCF_000493195.1 Citrus x clementina | reverse complement strand
TTTTGGGGCCAAATTCTTTTTTTTTTTTTTTTCGGGGGGGGTACTGGGTTTTTTAAAACCCGCCGGTTTCTTTTTTTTTTTTTTTGGGGGGGGGGGGGGGGTGGGGGGTTGCAAGTCTACATAGTTGTACGCCGAACAAAAATAAAGGAGATGAGCATGAGAAGAAGCACGACGAACAGTCGTTCAATGTAGGTGACGCGTCCTTTAGCGAGTGGAACCAATAAGAACCGCATCTGCCCAGTCCGTGACTGATTTTGGGCTTTGCTTTGACGACCCAGGCACGCCACGTTTCTTTTGTAATAATTCCACGTGGCGAGTTCTAGAACCCCTATCTGATTTTCTGCCCGTGCGAAGTAGCTGTAACGACTGCATAAGATAAGTAGATAACAATGACATTAAGTCTCGTTTATAGAGACAAGAATTGATCAAATGGGTTTGGTTACCGTATACAGGCGGTATTAATTCTACCGTTTTTTTTTTTAAGGACAACAAAACTAAATAATCAACATTGTAAATCTAATGATATAAATTTAATGTGACTACTCTAAAATTGTTTATCTTACAATTTTAATTTTATTATATCATTTTAAAAATCAATACTTGAGTACTCGACAATTATAGATGAATCAATCAATATAAAATTTATATTGTAATGATAAGGATTGAGACCTTATTTGATATTGAGGTCGAATAATTATAGTTTAAAGATTATAACAGTAAAATATTTAGTAAATACTTCCTATTATAGCTTGAAAATTAAATTTATGGGCCAATAAATGTGAGTTGACATTAAATGTAATTGGAATCCAAATTTAATAACTACGTAAAATATAACAATATTTTCATATATAAAATGAAAGTATAAGAGGAAAGAGTCTCGCGGATATTCATGAGCGGTGGGAGTTGTTATATCTACACGTGGCATATTTGTAGAGTTGTATCCAAGTGTTTTTAAAATCTGACCGAGTAATTCCGTTGGCAGACCAAATAATTTTCGACATCTGTTATATTTAGGCTTCCTTGAATAGAATGCGATTTACCATAAAATCCATCAATATTATAATTCCAATTATAATGATATATAATTATTTATTATCCCATAAAATCAGATATCATATATTTTATAATGCATTATATTGGATAAGGATGCTACTTCACAAAAGAACTATTATATTAATCTTTAATGTGGGCAATTTAATTTTATTATGTTAATTAAATGTTCAATATCGCAAATATTTGTTATAGATTCCATTGTTCATTAATGTGAAATATTGATGATGATTCACGCAAATTATAAATTTTCTGAGTGATTTATTTGTATTATTTATCGAATTGACTTCATAACAAATCAAATGATTTGTTTAGAATATATTGCAGTTAATGGGATTTTATCATTCAATTTTTCTTTTTAAATTGATAACTTTCCTCAAGAAAATTAGTGATGGAAATACCCAAAAAAGAAAAAGACCTAAATTCGCATGTTTTAATGTGAGTATTTGGTTTTTCACTATTGTTTGCAAGGGGGAAAAAAATTGTTAAAAGTAAAACTGGTCATTTCATAATTTAAGGTACTTCGGTTACTTTACAGAGTAACATTTCTCCTTAAAAAAACAAAATTTAATTAGGATGCCCTAAAAATATGTTTCTAAATATAATTTTTAAGAGAAGGTGAAAAATTAAAAATAAAAACCATTTTTAGACTATTTTATCAAATTATTCAAGTAAATTTAATATCCAAGAATTTTAAATATATCATCAAATATGTTTTATAGCTTATTGAAATTACCAATAATAATAAGTTCATAATTTTAGATTATTAAAAATTACCAACAATAAATTAATAACTGGTGAAAGGATAATATATTAAGAGAAATCTGTGGTGCAACTGTGGTATTGTGTCACAGTTATATTCAGCAGTTAGATATCAGTAGACCCCACCAATCTAAATACATCTAATTGTAGCACGATACCACAGTTGCACCGTAGTATGATCCAATATATTAATATCATATTTATTGTCATTTCTTGTAACTCAACTATTAAAAATAAAAGTAACCGGTTAGTCCGGTAACCGAGACAAAAAGTGAAGACAGCAGAGAAATCAGAACTGAACAGTTCGGTTACAGTCGGTGGTGACATACCTACGCAATCACCTACAATCAACCTCATTATAACAAAAATGAACCCGCTCGTAACCCCACAAATCTGAATCGTCTGTTCCAGCCCCTCTTCACGTAACTCGTATAAATTAATTTCTCCGAGCCGGGCTCTTCCTTCGTCCTTATCCCATTTTAACAAAGCTCTTATGGAAAGTGTATCATTATCTTTGATTTTGCCTTTCTGTAATAAGATTTGAATTTATATTTCTCTCCTTTAAAAACCCCATTAACACATTATTGTAAATACATATATATTAACAAGCCATTAAAAGTTAAAAGAGAAGAAAAAAAGCCTTTGTTTTGTATTTTGTCTCTGTTTGTTCTCAATGAGATCTTCGTTAGACTTGTTGAATTTGATATCTTTTGATGATTTTGGGACACTGAATCGAATCCCACGAGTCATGAAAGTCCCTGGGGTGATATCAGAGTTTGAAAATAAGAGCAACGACAGTACTACAACAATCGTGGAGCCATGCCAGCGCAGGATCATTGTGGCTAATCAACTGCCTGTGAAAGCCTATTATGAAAAAGATAGTAACAAGTGGGGGTTCGAATATGATCAAGACAGCCTCTATTTGCAGCTCAAAGATGGGTTCCCGCTGGAGACGGAAGTTATATACGTTGGCTCATTGAACGTTGAGATTGGTGTTGATGATCAAGAAGAGGTTTCAACGATTTTGTTGGAGAAATTTAAGTGCGTGCCAACGTTTTTGCCAGCTGATGTACACAAGAAGTATTATCATGGGTTCTGTAAGCATTATCTTTGGCCTTTATTTCATTACATGTTGCCTTTGACGGCTAGCCATGGGGCTCGTTTTGATCGAGGGGAGTGGCAGGCTTACTTGTCTGCTAACAAAGTTTTTGCGGATAAAGTGATGGAGGTGATAAACCCAGATGAAGATTATGTTTGGATACATGATTATCATCTAATGGTATTGCCTTCTTTCTTGAGAAAACGTTTTCATAGAGTGAAAGTTGGTTTCTTTTTGCATAGTCCATTTCCTTCATCTGAAATTTATAGGACTTTGCCTGTGAGAGATGAGATTCTTAAGTCCTTGTTGAATTCGGACTTGATTGGCTTTCACACTTTTGATTATGCGAGGCACTTTTTGTCATCTTGTAGCAGAATGTTAGGTCTTAATTATGAGTCCAAGAGGGGTTACATTGGTTTAGATTATTTTGGTAGGACTGTGAGTATAAAGATTTTGCCTGTCGGGATTCACATGGGCCAATTTGAATCTATTATGTCTCTTGATGTCACAGGTCAGAAAGTTAAGGAGTTGAAGGAAAAATTTGATGGGAAAATTGTAATTTTGGGGGTAGATGATATGGATTTGTTTAAGGGTATTAGTTTGAAGTTTTTAGCAATGGGGCAGCTCTTAGAACAGCACCCAGATTTGAGGGGGAAAGTGGTTTTAGTACAGATTACAAACCCAGCTAGGAGTAGTGGTAAGGATGTGCAAGATCTTCTAAGTGATACCAACAGAATTGCAGAAGAAATCAATCTCAATTTTGGCAAACCAGGCTACGAACCGATTGTTATCATTAAAGAGCCGCTTAGTACTCAAGATAAGGTTCCATACTATGCCATTGCTGAATGCTGTGTGGTGAATTGTGTGAGAGATGGGATGAACTTGGTGCCTTATAAATATACTGTTAGCAGACAGGGGAGCCCTGTTTTGGACAGGGCATTAGGTGTTGATGAAAAGAATCCTCCCCAGAAGAAGAGTGTTATAATTGTGTCAGAATTCATCGGCTGCTCTCCATCTCTTAGTGGGGCGATTCGTGTCAATCCGTGGAATGTTGATGCTGTTGCTGATGCCATGGATTCTGCCTTACAAATGGAGAATCAAGAGAAAATTTTGCGGCATGAGAAGCATTATAAGTACATTAGCTCTCATGATGTGGCTTATTGGGCTAAGAGTATTGATCAAGATCTTGAGAGAGCTTGCAGAGATCATTTGTTCAAGAGATGTTGGGGAGTTGGTTTGGGTTTGGGATTCAGGATTGTTGCTTTGGGGCCTGAATTTCGGAAGCTTGGAATGCACCATATTGCTTCTGCTTATAACAAGACAAATAGCAGATTGATTCTTTTGGATTATGATGGGACTGTGATGCCACAAACTTCAGAGGATAAAAGACCAAGCACCGAGGTTCTTTCAATCTTGAATGATTTATGCAATGATCCCAAAAATGCTGTTTTCATCGTTAGTGGCAGAGGAAAGGATTCTCTGGGCAATTGGTTTTCTGGGGTTGAGAAGTTGGGCCTTTCAGCCGAACATGGTTACTTCACTAGGTAATGCTTTAAATTGTTGTTTATTCACTGAATTTTCTTGCGCGTCATTGTGTGTGTTTGTTTGTTTTGTTTTGTTTTTTTTATCCTTTTAATCTAAGATTATCTATTGTAGGTGGAGTAAGAACTCTGCATGGGAAATTTGCTCGTTGACAAGAGACTTTGATTGGAAAGAGATTGCAGAACCTGTAATGAAGCTTTATACTGAGACAACCGATGGCTCTTTCATAGAGGATAAAGAAACTGCAATTGTGTGGCACCACCAGCACGCCGACCCTCATTTTGGCTCATGCCAGGCTAAAGAGCTTCTTGACCACTTGGAAAATGTTCTTGCTAATGAGCCTGTTGTTGTCAAAAGAGGCCAACACATTGTTGAGGTCAAGCCACAGGTATGTCAACATCAATCTTTTTAATACAGTTGTTACATAAACTTATATGATATGTTACGAAGAAACGGTGTAATGCCCTTTGTTTTATATCTCATTGATATTGCTCGGATGATCATTCTAATGTGGTGAATTGGGTAGGGAGTAAGCAAAGGCATTGTTGTAAAAAACTTGATTTCAACTATGCGAAGTAGGGGGAAGTCTCCAGATTTTGTGCTGTGCATAGGGGATGACCGTTCTGATGAAGATATGTTCGAGAGCATTGAGCAAGCTGTTGCCGATCCATCGGTACCAGGGATTGCAGAAGTATTTGCGTGTACAGTCGGTCAGAAACCGAGCATGGCTAAATATTACCTTGATGATACTGCAGAAGTCATAAACTTGCTTGAAGGCCTTGCTACAGAATCTGTACATTCTAAGTCGGCATCCTACCAGGAATCACATGAAGACTTGTTACTTTGAATAAAAGGTTAGAATGAACATAGTGAAAAAGTCAAATCTGGGCTTAGGGCAATTGATGATACAGATATCCTTGTACAGAAAAATACTTTTTTCTTTTCTTTTTTTTTTTATAACTTTTACAGGTTCATTTGGAAAACCCAATTAGAGAAATTTACAAATTAGTTCATTCATCTTCATCTTCATCTTCATCTCTTTGGAATTACTATTATTTGTGGAATTACTATTATTTGTGAATACATCTAATGCATATCGAAGATAAATCGGTCAAACTGTCATTATCTCTATGGACAAATAGTCAAATACCAGCCGGACTCGTGATGCAGCAACAAAGAAGGCCACTAGGAATTGTCTTGAAGGGTTTGACTGTGAATTGCGGAATCAAAATTTCACTATTTGCGTAGTTTTTCTACAAATGCATCCAATGTTTCTCAGTTTCTGAAAACAAGATAATGGTCAAAAAGAGTGTTCGGATAACGGAATGATATTTTTCCCGTTGAGTGTATTGATGACAATTGATTTGTGTACTAAAACTTCTCAAAAATAACCACACCATATTTGAAGGCCATCATTTCCAAAATCTTTGTCGATAAGATCGGATCTAAGTTGCATAATTGTTATAGTACGTGGAAATCCAAAAAAGAAAAAGAAAAAAGGACATGCTTAAAATGACGAACTATTCTTTTATAAAATATTGGATTGTAAATTTATTTAGTTTTTATGAAGGTATGGAACTTGAAGTACAGTTAAATAACAGGTTGATTAATTTGCGCCATCGACAATACTTTTCGTTAACAATATTTAGGGCCAAACGGGTAACCAATATTATTTAATCAGTGACCCCAACAAAAGAAAATTATTTAATAGTCATATTTTATTGAAATAATATCATGTAACAATAATTTTGTAATTCCAGCAAACTATTAATTTAGGATATGAATAGATCATAGAGTTGTATAAGGGTTTTCAGATGTTATGATATTTTATTAAATAAAATATGACTCGTCACCTTTTTCTCCCCTTGAAATTTAAATACATTTGGATCTCGTATCTAATTTGCTTTTTGCTTCTAGAAGTTTCGGGGATGAATTCTGAAATTGCAAGATTTTTAAATTTTTTTGTTATTTATTTTATATGTAGTGGATTAATTATTTTTAACTAACCAGATTAAATACAATGCAATAAATTTTTATTTAATTAAAATGTGTATCCATTCTATTAATTATTAATAGGTTTTGTATCGTTCGCACATTATTAATTTATAGAGACTATATTATATTGAATATTTATATATAAAGAGAGAGAGAGAGAGAGACATACATATTTATAAATGTATAAATAAATTTTATTTAAGATTTGGTCCATTTTAACTATTTGTATTCTTTCAATAGTTCAAAACAGTAAGATTTGTAAAATACATATAACTGCCTTTAAACCTTATAAATTTTAAAAATAAATTTTATCACATATTAACTGTTTCTCTTCACCGTTGATTATTTTTCCAGCATAACTAACAACAATTACTTTAAAAGTTATAACATTACTAAATTTGCCCTTAGCTATAAAGAAAATAAATTAAATAATAAATAAGTCCAATAAATTTTAAAAAATATTATAAATTAAGCACATAGTTCGTGAATTCGGTGGAAAGCAAAAGGAATTGTGAAATTGGTTTCGAATTTTGATTTCATTTAAATTATAATTTTATTTACATCGGGTCATCCCCCAAGCCCATCCCCGAAGAAGAACAACGCCGCCGAATTTCACAGCCAAGAATTGAGCAAGTAATAAAATTGTCATTTCTTCATCTTCCCTCTTGAAGACATGACAAACTATTTTCTTTGAATTTTTTTCTTTTTTAATTAGCTTTCTCATGAAAAAATCCTCATGTTCTTTCTCAGATGGCCACTCTTGTGTTTAACAATCTGATGTGCAAAAGACTCTTAGAGTTTTCTTTAGTCGGCCACATTTGCACTTAACAATTTGATGTGTTGTTGCCTGTTGGTGTGCAGAAGACTCCAGATTCTTCTTCGAACAACCACACTTGTACGGTTGTACCTAATAGTTCGATGTACTATCTGCCATGGTGACGGTGACATGTTCTTTCTTCTTTCATTAATTTCTTCGAACCACTTCTTAGAGACTACGATTATGAACATTTGATACAAGTGATGATTGCAAGCTTCTAGGTGTACTATCGATTTATAAGAGAGTTAGGTAGCTGTATACAGAAATGAAACTGAATATTATATATCACAAAAGTAACGAAAAATGCATCCCAAGATTGTGGATGATGAAACAAAAAATAAAATAAAATAGCAAAATACATGCATAACTGATGATATAGTTAATATTTATATTAGAACCCAGGAAGAAATCGATAAAATAAAGATTTTGTGAGAAGTTTACATGTACAATACACAACCTATAAGTGTCAATATTTAAATGAAAGGCTCTTGCAAAGAAAAATTAAATTTGCGGGAAAAAAATAGTCAGTAAAAATTTCTTTTCCTTTCCTTCTTGATTTATACACATGCCGTAATTTCCACTAATAACATCGCTATCGCTGAGAATTGTAAAAACTCTTTCCTCATTAACTTACCGATAATTAGTTTCTTTACTTCCCAGTTTCCTCAAATTTCTTACACTGTCCCATACTAAAACCTATGCATGATATTTAATAAAAGTTTGATTTGTTGTAAAGAAAATTTGACAGTAGAAACATTTTTTTTTCCATGAGTATATATATATATATATATATATATATATATATATATATATATATATATATATATATATATATATATTAAATATCATTTGTGAATTCTCCCTACAAAACCAATAAAGGCATCAAATAAATTAATTTATAGTATTTTATGCGAAAATTAGCCTTGAAGCTTCATATGCTTCTCGATCCAGTTTGAGCAAGGCCTAATCAAGTTTTCAGGTCCGAGGCCAGCCCATTCCGGGTTTGTAATACTAGAGTATTTAAGCCTAATTCTACCCAATAAAAAGCCTCAAAACAGTCAAACGAAAATTCAGAGAATTCATGTTTGAGCTCCGACAGGCCGCATATTGTTTTCCAGGTCCAATAAAACCATACAATGAGGTTTATGTGCTTCAAATTTCGCTCTTATTATTACAATTATCATACACAATTGATTAATTCTATTAAATTGTTGTTAGACAATACTTGCATATAATATTTCTTTTTTAGCCCCCATCTAAATCAAATCAAATCAAAAACTATGATATGAAGAATTACCGTCCTCCAACTATCTCTATCTCTGAATTCCCATCGTAACGTACATACGAAACCTTTTTCTGTTTAATTTTGTTTTTAATCCTTTGTTTATTTCAATAATTTAATAATAAAAAAGTTGATAATCCAGCATCATCAATTCAATACAGCATCCTTAATTGGTGCAGTGCAAAATGGAGAATTATTGGCCAAGTAGTTAGTTGGTGCTGTCTCTGGAGTCGTATGTTTCAACTTTTTTAACCTTATACGTTGACTTGTGCTGTGCAAGTCTCTGATTTTCACTTTCACTTCCAGTGTCAACACAAAAAATAAAAATAGAACTAAAACGAAAGTAAAAACACTAGCGTAAAAACAAACACATTAAGTCAATACTTCTAATTAGCTTACGAAAAAGCTCAGATTTTAGGGAGAGAAGGGAAAACGAAACAAAAAAAAAAACAACAAAATTGAAGAAGGGCAACACCATTTTGGGGATGGGGGCACCGTAGGGTTTTAAGAGATCAGAGTTAAGATTTTTCTTTTCGTTCTTTATTAATTGTTCTTGATGGAGTTCAAGAAGGAAAAGCTTGTCAGGTAATCTTGTTGTGTATATATGTATATTTCTTATCTGGGTTTTTTTTTTTTGCTAGGAAGTATTGATTTTTAAATTTTCCGGGATTTTGTTTTTCATATGCTGCATTTGGCTGATGAGAAAGTGCGGGAAAATGTTGACAGAGATTGGAGTTAGAGTAGTTAGACTAATTCGAATTAATCTGTTAAATCTTTCGAGTTTTAGATTTGTTGCTATGTGAGAGCTAGAATTTTGGTCAACTAAGAAGCTCTGTAATCAAAACACTTCAGAAGCATAAAAATTCTTTATTTGTTTTCGGGTTGTACTTGAGGGCTAAAGTGACATGGACCTTCTTGTCAAACAGATGCGTTTTCTAGATGTGAATATTGTGAATCAAATATTTTGTAGGTTGAAAATCTTCTGCTTAAAACTGTGGGAAAACTTTTGTAGGTTTTATTCTGACGGCAAACAGCATAGAGAAACTTTGTGGGGAAAGAATGACTCAATACACCTTGAGAAGTCATCTTCTGCGCACAAGATTCCATTACCTTCAGTGCTAAATGGAGTGGTAGGAAGCAGGGGTCAGGTCCAGGAGGCATACAAAATTGGAAGGTCGAAGGTGTTTCAAGAGGAAAACATGCCATGGTACAAGAAAATACTCGACCCAGGCAGTGACATCGTTTTGCAGTGGAACTGGGTTTTCATTGTCGCATGCTTGGTGGCACTTTTTGTCGATCCATTGTACTTTTACTTGCCTTCCGTTGGAGGGGATGGGGATACTTTATGTGTGAAGACTGACATGAAGTTACGGATTGTTGTGACCTTGTTCCGGACCATGGCAGATCTTTTTTATTTGCTGCACATGATTATAAAATTTAGGACAGCTTATGTCGCACCAAGCTCTCGGGTATTTGGAAGGGGTGAACTTGTCATGGATCCGAAAAAGATTGCGCGGAGATATCTTAGATCTGACTTCTTCATTGATCTCATTGCAACTCTGCCTCTGCCTCAGGTAACTTATTCTGACATATCAATCTTTGGCTTTCCTGTTTCTACACATTATAAGTAGTTTCTTTTAGCTGGTATTGTAGTATACGTTCTATTTTTTTTTACAATGAACATTTAGTGTTGGCATGGCATGGCCTCTTTTTCTGTCTACTCTTAGTTTGCAGATATGTTATTGGTTCCTTTGTAGTTGCTTTGCTCTGTTGTAGGATCTGGCTTTTTCAATTGTCATTAGGGTGAGGGATCTCCTTTTTCGATAAAGTTTACAAATTGGTGAGCCAAGTTATACTTTGTGGTGTTAAGTCAGTTTTAAGGATTCAAGGGCAAAATGATTACAGAGCAGCAACCTTTTATGTCTGCATTTGAGTTGGTTAACTGTCTTTCCCTTAATTTGTTGCAAGATGAGTTAGTCTTATATAACATGGTTGGGCTCATAGTGCCCTTCTGTGCCACCCAATTCGTCCGCTCTTTCATAAATGTTTTAATTGTTGGGTCCCTAGTGTCCACCGGTCAAACCACTTCAGTACTTAGAAATTTATAAATTGACAACTCAAGCTATTAATTGTCCACCTGTCCAATTCCTATATGGCAGTGAACAACCTTCTGCCTCTATCTCTATCCATAGAAGTACTATGGATTATGGCTATTATTTTCATGTGATAAAATGCTAAATTTGGAAACCTGAGCATAACATGCAGTTTTGCTCCTTTTCTACATGATCTGTTAATTTCATTGATTGTATTATTTCTATGTGTTCTGATTTAGACTTTCTGCAGCTGACAAAGGTGAAGCTCAATTAACTGAATTTACTTTAATGCAGATTGTAATCTGGTTTATCATACCGGCAACAAGAATCCCTCGAACCAATCACAACAACAATGCCCTTGCATTGATAGTTCTGCTTCAGTATGTTCCCAGATTATATTTGATTTTTCCGTTAAGTTCCGAAATCATTAAGGCAACAGGTGTGGTCACAAAGACTGCTTGGGCAGGGGCTGCTTATAATCTGTTATTGTACATGTTGGCTAGCCATGTATGTGACCTTATTACTTTAACGTTTATGCGTATTGTTCTGTTGTTTTACAGGGTTCATTAGTTTACTCCTTTAACATCCTTATTTTAAGTTTCTAGTTATTTTATTTCTTTCATAGAGTTCACAAGATGTCGCTCTCTTTTATTCAGGTTGTGGGGGCAGCATGGTATTTGCTGTCAGTTGACAGGTATACATCATGTTTGAAAAAAGTGTGCAAGAAGGAGTTTAACAGTACCAGATGCAATTTGGATTGTGATGCTTTCAACGTTCGCAAGATGTGGGCAAATAGAACAAATGTGTTCAACGGCTGTGGTCCAAAAAACGATATCACTTTCAATTATGGCATATTTCAGAATGCAGTTGAAAAAAACGTTGTTTCCTCGGCCTTTATTGAGAAGTATTTCTACTGTTTATGGTGGGGTCTGCAGCAGCTTAGGTATGACTTTATTCTTTCTAAGCATCAAAAACAACAACTGTTTTCATTATATTCCTTTTTTTTTTCCGTACTTTTTTAACTTTATGGGGCAGTTCTTTGGCTGGAATAATGAAACTGATTTATGTGAATGGGCTGAAGTATGTAGTTCTAGCTTCATAGAAATGTATGTTATATATCGCACATCAGATACTAGAACAATGAACAGAATACACCAACTGTAGAAATGACAAAAATACAATCAAATGACATATAAATGTTTGATTCCCATTGAAGGATCATCCACATGATTGAAAATATATATATTTGCTAGAAAATTGCAAGTTTACCTTATTAATTCTAGAAATTTCTAGGTTTCTTCATTCCATTCAGTTGTTTCGGTGAAAACTATTATTTTTTTTAATTTTAAGTTTTATTCTTTTGAAACTGAGAAATAGATGATGAATGTATGGTTTTCAGATTATTCTCAAAATTAAAATGTTTGGCAACCTGTCTTGAAGTGGAGTTGATATTGTATTGTAATATATATTTTTTATTTTGAATGTTGTGGATGCCATTTAATTGTGTTATTTTGTTTACAAATGTTGATCCATGTCCTTTTTCCCATTTATTATCTCAGTTCATATGGACAGAATTTGTCAACCAGCACATTCATTGGGGAGACATCATTTGCTATACTCATTGCCATCTTGGGTCTTGTTCTGTTTTCTCATTTGATAGGGAATATGCAGGTACATAGAAAACATTGGAATCCTCGACTTTCTCCTTTCAAACTTACTTTCCTTTCGAATTGATCTTGTATGGGTGACACTGATGGTTACTAGCTTTTTATTACCAGCATTCTTATGCATCTTCTTCGTTCTTTACTTCTATTCATTGTTATATTTTTAATGCACCACTACAAAATTAGTATACTTTAGAAACAACAATAGAATCTTTTCCACTTTTCTGTAGTTTGGCAATTGACACAAATTTTTTGTTAAATCTATTTTCCATTTTTTTAACAGCTCCAGCATTATTTTTCAGTGTTCAGTTAATATTTGAATTGAAAGGTGTAGAAAAATGGTAGATTGTCCTGTTTTGGTGTAACATGTTTGTCATTGTACTTTTCCTATACCATGTGGTGGTTTAAAAATTGTTTTCATGATGTAGACATACCTGCAATCTATAACTTTGAGACTCGAGGAATGGAGACTTAAGCGAAGAGACACTGAGGAGTGGATGAGGCATCGCCAACTCCCTGAAGATTTGAAACACCGGGTTCGACGTTTTGTTCAGTATAAGTGGGTTGCGACCCGAGGAGTTGATGAAGAAGCCATTCTTCGAGGCTTACCAGCTGATCTCCGTCGTGATATTCAATGCCACCTCTGCTTGGATCTTGTTCGACGTGTATGTTTTCTATGAAGTTTTATGTTAGAGAGCTTAAAACAGCCATCATTTTTTCTGATTTAGTACTTAAATCAAATTAACTTGCTTTTTTTTTTTTTTTGCAGGTCCCATTCTTCTCACAGATGGATGATCAGCTGCTTGATGCAATTTGTGAGCGTCTTGTATCCTCCTTAAGCACTGAAGGCACCTATATTGTTCGTGAGGGTGACCCTGTGACAGAGATGCTGTTTATCATCAGAGGTAGATTGGAGAGCTCTACAACTAACGGAGGTCGGACTGGTTTCTTCAACTCAATTACATTGAGACCGGGAGACTTTTGTGGGGAGGAGCTCCTTACATGGGCGTTGCTTCCAAAATCCACCCTCAACTTGCCTTCTTCAACTCGAACAGTTAGAGCTCTGGTAGAAGTTGAAGCTTTTGCTCTGCGAGCTGAAGATCTCAAGTTTGTGGCTAACCAATTTAGACGCCTCCATAGCAAGAAGCTGCAGCATACATTCCGGTTCTACTCCCACCATTGGAGAACATGGGCAGCTTGCTTCATACAGGCTGCTTGGCGCCGGTACAAAAAGAAGAAGAGGGGAAATGCATACACAAGGGCGGAATCCTTTGCTTCTGATGAGAGGGAGACCGATGAGACTATGCAAGAGGAAGTGGAACGTTTTTCTGCTAGTTCAAATCCTTCTCAGGCAAAGCTGAACCTTGGGGTTACAATTCTAGCTTCAAGGTTTGCTGCAAATACAAGGAGAGGAGCACAGAAACTCAAAGATGTTGATATGCCAAAATTACGAAAGCCTGAAGAGCCTGATTTCTCAGCTGATCCTGAAGATGATTAGTTCAGGATTAGCTATGTAGCTTATGTGCATTAGTCTAGAGCATACCATAACTACAGATTTCTCCCTAATTTTTTTTTTTTTTCAACGGAGGTGGGTTCTGGAATGCTGTATTTGCCTAAAAACGAGAATCTTGTTTGGTCCAGAAAAAAAAAAAAAAAAGTTTTCTTGGTTGATTAAGACTGGGAAGGGGTTTGAAGAGTAACATAGTGGTATCTACCATATCTTATTGTTTTTGTATCATGTGTTACCTGTATATTTACTTGTAATGGTACATTTAACATGGCGATTTCATTACAATGTGTGCTGAATTATTGGCCTTCAAATGTGCTCAACATGCATTAACTTGTATCTTTTGGTTTACTTTTTTAACATCAATTTGTTTCTCCTACACAACTTCGTATGGGTTGATATCAATAAAAATTTTGTACAGACGAGGTGGACTGCAGTGTAAACTTTGGGAAAGCTATTTTTTATCTTTTAGATTTTAATAAAAAATAAGAAAGTCTGCAGAAAACAACCGGCACTCCAATGTCAATCACCATAGAAAGATTTAAAAAAGAAAAAAAAATGAAGCTCGGAAAACAAAATTTTTTTCTCACTCTGTTTCTCCTACCACTCGAACCTTCGGTTAAATAATTGTTGTTTTCATACATACTTTGTCCTTTTATCGTAAATAAACTAAAAAATTGGATCTAATTGTGCTTTTGCTGGCTAAAAACATCTACAGGTGAGCTTCGAAATGACAGTACATCTGCTTCATATACGCAAGGACGAAAACATCTAATTCTTTAAGAAACAAACTTGACGACAAATCGTCCATAGAGAGCTTTGGAACGACAGCTCATTTTCATTTTAAACGCAAAGAGGACAAGCTGTCTTCACATATTAGAAACAAACGACCAGCGTAAAAGGCTGAAAGCCTCAACTGCAAAAAAGCTTTTAAATTTATCTAATATATGCCATAGCCAGTCAAACCTTACATAAAGTTTATGTTTGAAGCTCAAATGGAGGTGGATAATGGGCTGCAAACCGCTATGGTAGCTATAATGTTTGATGTCTAAATGTACGCATAATCACAAAATGAACTTGTGGGATTTTATTTATTTTAATAAAATATTTCATAAGTCTTTTCATTTCAGTTAATGTGGCAGACAAATTGTGTTGACAATGCAAGCGACCATGATGAATGTTTTCTAATCCTTTTAGTTTGCTGCTAGATTAATCACTATTGTCAACATCTGGGTACATGAAAGTCTCAGTGATAAAGAGCTTCCCTGCCGCCCGGTAAAAGAATCTTGATTTATGATATTCAGAAGCAACACGAGCATTATACACTATAGGTGTGGAGCAGAAAATTATCTGCGCAAAAGGTACTGAGAATGTATGTGTAGAAAAAAAAAATGGTGATGGATTTTCTAATTACCTTCTCTTCTTTTGAAAGAATAATTGTGGGACAACATTATGTACAACTTAGAACCTAAATGTATTATCGAAATGGCTAATTGGGAAAGGTTGTAAATCGAAGTACATGGTAAACACAGTATTACCGCAACATCTATCTGAAAACTATCATCCGGAGAAATATTGTTGTGACATGGTTCTTTCACCCTTTATCTGGCCTTCAATCTGCTCTCCCTTTCACGAGCCATAGCTGTCGATGTCATAAAACTCTATGTTCTTATACTTTTGGGATATTATCTCTGCCTGAACTTTTCTAGCAGTGTCTGTTGCACAACCAACAAGAATGAGAACAGAAGTGCCTGCAAATCCTCTGAATGCAGTCAAGTGCGTGGTTTGCTCAATCACAGCAGGCCCAGCGGCTAGAATTGCTAAAAACACTGAACCCAGCACAGATATCCGACTAAGCACCTAAGTTTAAATGAAAAACATGTAAGTGAGTCGGATCTCTTTGTAGTGAAATAAATCTCAAGTATTAGAAGAATTATTTTTAGAACCATGTAAAACGCTGACTCAACCCTAAAATTTTAAAAAGCATCAGTAGATAAATTTCATTTTAATAAGAAACTTACTGTCTTAAGAAATGCAGCCGTACTTTTCCCCGGTCGGACTAGTGGAATTGAAGCACCTTGGCGCTTCAACTGTTCACTGACATCATCAGGATCCAATTGCAGGAAAGTGTAGTAGTAGTTGAAGAAAGCTATCAAGAGGATATTGGTCGGAAGGTAGAACGAACCTACAAAAATATTATCCTCTTAGGTTTGGACAATCTTACATTTATGAAAGGGAAACTACCTATTGTAAATGACAGCATGCTGAGTTATTTCACTTGATTTAACTCTTCAAGTCAATTGACAGGATAATAGTATTGCCATCCTCCATCGTGGAGTGTTATCACAGGACTCATCTTAGTCACAGAAAACATAGGCCTAAATAAAATCCATCTCACATCAATGTTTTGACTTTTGAGGAGGAGGGTTGGTGGCAGGTTTGGGGAAGAGGGGGTTTTTTGTTTTGTTGAGCTGGGAAGGGGGGGTGGTGGGGGTGTTATATTATGTATTATACTTATTTCTCAATAACTTTCACCATTCAATAATTATAACTCTTACCCCCTGGATTCAAAGCCACTGCAGCCTTCTTAAGTGCAGCTATACCAGTGAATCGTGCTAAAGTACCGGGAAGAGCCAGTGATGATGTGGAAAATATGATTGGCATCACTCCAGAACTATTCACCTGTTTAATTAAAACAATAATATAAGAAAACAATAAACTATCTGACTAAATAGTATACTTCAAACGACATATAATCCCTTGGGTGTATAAAAACAAAACTATTAGAGCAATCACTCTCATATCTTGGCTGATAATTCATAATGAGAGAGAGAGAGAGATCCAAGTTAAGGTTACTAGAGAATATAGTTATGATATAATAGAGAGGCGCTTTTGTAGTTATAACGTAACTAGCATTGTGGGTAACATCATTTGAGATGGGCCAAGAAAGTGGTAGCACTTGCATTTTCTACTCTTAGACCTGCAATCTCACTTAACCCATGCACAACAAAGCATGCTGTTAAATCATGTATCTGCGTGAGAGTGCTCACACATGCATTGCAAGCAAGAGATAGAGATGACAGTAACATCATCTCCAAAGCTTTATCCTCTTTTTACTTTGTGGATAATTGCAGACAACATATTCGGCCCCTAGTCCTTGTAAAGAGAACCCAAAAAACAAATAGCTGTTATTCCTTCCACATTTTTGGGACTCAAGTTTCAGATCAAGATAATTAATTTTGGTGTTCAGGAATCCCTTATCTTTTTTTTTTTTTTGAAACGCAGGAATCCCTTATCTAAGTCATGTAACATGCTAAAGGATTAAAACAAGTGTTTGCAGATGAATAACCTGACAGGCAATCCCAATTATTTTACCTTGAGCATTCTGTGATTTTAATATTTAAGGATGTTACTCAGAATATTAAAACTTTAGAAGAGCAGAAGAAAATATAAAACCTGTAATACAGACCTTAAAGGGTAGGTAAGCAGATCTTTGGAGCCCTCCGCTTCTGCTAGTGTATCTGGAGGCATAGTTGATTGGGATTTTTCTCTCTGCTTCCTGAAATCCTTTGTTGAGATGATTGTTAACATCTTGTTGTTTCAACTAATTCAAGTATTATATCATACCTAACAATAAGCATTTACCTGGACATATACAATGCCGAGGACTAATAGGATGAATGAAATAATAATGGTGGCTAGCCCAATGTAGTTACCATCCTGGAATGCCTCAGCGACAGTCCTACCAAATGATGCTGGCAAGTAGGAGATAATGCTCGTGAATATCAAAAGAGACGTGCCGTTTCCAAGTTTTAGATCAGAGATCCTTTCCCCAATGTATGTAGTGAATGCAGAGCCAAGTGTCAATAAAGTAACAGATGTCAGAACCCAATCCGTACTGAAGTCATTGACATAGGGACGAAGATAAAGGACTTGACCAATAGCCTGTCATCACAAATAAACATTTATTATTTGCCAAGCTCAGCGGCTTATTTGGAAACCATTTGATGTAATTTCCAGAAGTTGTAGGACAGTCAGTCCACAGTCTAACATCCTCCCATGTTATATGAACTGTACAGCACTATAGCAATGCACTATAGCCCAGTATTTGACAGTTGAAAAGGAGCTTGCACAAAGTCAACCTTCATGTACACAACTTTTATTCTCTATATGTGATTGAAAGAAACACTCCCTGCATATCATGTAGCGTGAATCCACACTAAATCAAAACAGTTCCATTCAGTTCTATAGAAAGACAAACATCAGTAACTAAATAGACCACCCAGCACAAGCCATAGAAAATGATGATCAGGTATGTATCTTTGTGCGAAGAATCAAAGAACCTAATTTGATTAAATAGACACTGCGAGCTTCTTCATTAAAGTAGATAACCTTTTACTAAGCAGCAAATCTAGTTCCCTACCTGTACTATTGCAAAACCAACCGAAGCATATCGGGTGTACTGAAGCACTTTCTTTCTTCCCGCTTCACCTTCTCTTTTCTGAAGATCTTGCAACTTGGGATTAATTTGGGCAAGAAGTTGAAACACGATCTGTGCATTTATAAAGGGAACAATACCAAGAGAGCATATTCCAAGTCTACCAATGCCTCCTCCAGAAAATGAATCCAACGTGCTCAATAAACTGTTCTGATCCAAATTTCCTACAAAAGCTTCTCGATTAACCCCACCGAGAGGTATATATATTCCAAGTCGTGATAGGGCCAAGTACCCCAACAGCTTGAGAAATTTTCCGGGTAATGGGCCTTTAAAGAAGTCCCCAAAATCAATTGAACTGTCCTCCATTGCAGCTGCCAAGGTTGAAAAAATTCTCGTCAATTGCCTAGACCTCTTACTATCAGTTGCTTATAGAATGGTTTTAAGGGAAAAAAAAAAAAAAATTAAAAGCAAAGAGAGAACACCTGCCACTCCTCGAGCTGAAGAAGATTTTTCCCTTTTGGTTCCAGATGTGCTCTCAAATGTTGGTGATAACAAGCTTAGAAAACTTTCCCAAGTGCTATTTAAATGAGAACATACATCTGGATTGATACCCAAGGGATCAAAAACTGAACCCTCACAACTGAGAAGGAATTTGAATCAACACGTGGGATAAATATTGCCAGATGCAATGCGCACAAAACTTAATATTCATAAGAAAAGTTTTTATCTGATCTTGAACAACCCAGCACAAATTATAGCACTATAGATTTTAGTAGACATGCAATGTGTGATTTCCTAGATGTCTCAATTCAAATGGACATTGTAAAACATTATGTTGGCAAACAGATAAATACTCTGAAACAAGCCCGAATAATGTGGAAAATTAGCACAACTCCGGATAGCCTCCAAAGAAAAAACATGAATAGTTAGTTTGCATTCATTCCAACTACTTGCATGATCCTATATGATTTCAGCATCTCCCCATCTTCTCACTCAGTTTCTCTCCTCCGCACTTCAGCCCTTCTATTTCACAAACCTAGAAAGCACGTACAATCTAACTGACACATACTTTTGTTGTAAGGACAGGCTGATTTTGTTCCACAAATTGCTCAGCATCCCAAGTTTCAGTTCCCTATCACTAACTAAACCAACAAGTAAGGTTTCCATCAGTCGAACTCGACAATATTGAAATTCACGCTACAATCTACTTAGATACTTAACTCCAATTCCAGTTCTTTCACTAGTATATCAAAGGAAGTGTATTTTTTCACATGGCAAACACAACAAGGTACACATATCAGATATACCAAAAAAAAAGAAAAAAAAAAGGAAATTTTGATACCCTATTAAAAGGAAAACTCAAAAGGGCATTTAACAAACGTGATACCTGCTAAATTTGGAGGTGCTGGTAGAGATGGCGTTGGTGGGTTGTCTTTGAACAGAAAAACTGGCTCGGCATATTGAGTTTCTGAGTCTGGGAGATGTCTTTATCCTGGAAGTAGAAGGATTGAAGCAGAGAGGCCAAGAGGATGAAATTTCTCTGACACTTATCACCATTTTTCCTTTCAAGTCTTATCTGTTCAACTCAACTCGGGCTTGTTCATTTTGGTTCGAATCTTAAGAAGTGGACGTTAACGCATCTGGTGAATATTTCAATAGATAATATTATATGTATTAGTGGCAACTTTACCCATTGAGTTTGTAAATTTGTAACTTGATATTCTTTATGTTTAATTATAACAATATACATATATATATATATATATATATATATATATATATATATATATATATATATATTGCTTTTAAAAATAAATAAATAAATATAGACATTCGTAGTCCAGAACAAACTACTTATATTTTACGTCAAATTATTTATATTTTATGTTTTGTCACAAAGAGAGAGTCTCGTGAAAATTCAAATAAGTATTCTTAATAATGTTGAAAGTATAGGCTTACTAATGGATTATGAATACAATGACAATTTTAATATTTTAACGAGTATTATTGTAACCTATCATACGATACACATAGAAGTGGAGTAAGTTTTCAATAAAAAATCCTTATTTATAGGTAAAATGTATATATATACTTTAAAATAAAATACACTTTATTAGAGTTTTTTTTTTTAATCTTTTAGTTTACTTTTTTAATAAAGCCTTTTAGTTTGTATTTAACTTTAATATAATCGGAAATTTCTAATTGGAAAATTATTCCATAGATGTGATTAGTCTAATTGTGTATCGTTATATAACAGTGCTGCTCGCCACCAATAGTATTGCTTAATCGTGGGGTTTTCCTTTTTTTTTTTTCTTTTTTTAATGTTTTTTATGATATTAAATGTATAAAAATAAGGCAAAAAAATTTAAAAATGTTTTTGATAAAAATAAATTAAAATTCTGCGTGATATGAAAAGCCTAGCTAGCGCAAGTATTTTAAGATTGGGCCAACTCATGAAAAGCCATGATTCGAGGCATAAGAGAGCACAATGTGATTTGGGGCTATTTAGAATAATGTTGAGTCTCTAGCTAGACCAGACCGAAATAGTTGGAAGAGGGACAGGATCCAAATGGTTAAAAATGGACCCATTACGGCAATATATGTTCATCTTGCTTTACATTTTGTTCTCACTTGTTCGAGCATATTTCCCCTCTTTCAATTGCCAAAATTTATTCTTCACCAATTTATTTTATTAATGAACATGCTTTTAGTAAATATTATTAATGTGTGGCTGGGGAGAGATTGATTATTGAAATTGAATTGCGAGGTCATCCTCTTGAATTATAGTCTTTGTCCTCTTTCATAAAAAGCCTTTACCCAAACCATTTTATTATAAAATTCTCCTTTTCATGGTTCAGGTATTTTGAGATCTCTGCTTTTTGCCTTGTCTTGTTATTTTAATATATCATATACAGCATTATCCTCATAAGTCATACCTTTTCGACCCCAATAAAAATATTAAGTCGTATGAGCACTACAATTTATACCCAAAAAATCAAATACAATTTGACAAGATATGACAAAACCCAAGTTCCGAAATAAATTTGCTGAGCTCAAAATGAAACCATGCTTTGGTTAACCTTGTTAATGTTCAAAGTTTGCGGCAAAACTAGGTGTCTTTGTCATGCAAAATTCTTTTTCAGTTTTCACTGCTTTGATGGTGAAGTGTGGAACAACGGGAGAAACCAATCAAAATTAGGATAAAAAGGTTGTGTTACATAGAAAATATGGAGGTGCCCATGTTACATTTGCCCCCACTTAATTATTGTGATGAGAGAAAAGTTGAATTGGAATTTAATAATTCAAATGTGGGGGAGAGGGAACAGGTAAGCGTGGTGGTCTAAAAAGGCTACATATCCACAAAAAGATGAGCAATCAAAAAAGGCATGTTCTGATTTGTCATCTACTTGTTCCAATCCATTCCATGCAATTCCTCATTCCATTTTCATTATATTTTAATTAAAAATATCCATTACATACGCTATTTTAAATCCCCAAATGATCCCCCAATAAACAATATGTGTAATATATATATATATATATATATATATATATATATATATATATATATTCAAGTTGATTAATACATTAGTTTACTAAAAGAATGCTAATCTAACAGGTCTCATCACATCCTTATATTAAATAATATATAGTAGTTATATAAAATAAAAACTTGACATGCCTGTCATCCTCTACTTTTTGAAGTTAGGAGAAAAAGTTGGATGCATTGAGTAGCCATTCCTTCAAAGACAATCTTTTTTTTCTTTTTTTAAGGGGGTATAGGTAAACAAGTGAGACCCACAGTTCCATTTTTATTCTATTGTTTAATGAGAGAGATGCATTGTGGTTGGATGGGTGGGTGGGTGGGTGGGTAGGTGGGGGAATTATTATGGGCTCTTGTTTCTTCTTTAAATTTCAAGAAAGAGTACAAAATGGAGAAACAAATATTGCTTTAACTAATACAAAGTATGTTTCATCCCTTTTTCGCATTTGCATTGTCTTATGTTGATTTTTGAGCAACTTTTCCCACTTCTCGTAATTGTTGTCCACAATTTTACTTTTCGGTTAGGCTGTTTGGTAAGCCTTCTTGTGGGGCTCCTCCCTCTTTACTTTCCTCCCAAGCTCTCATAAATGCGACCGACATTAAATCCATTTTCATGTACACTCACCTGCCCTACGACTGTTATGCTTTTACACATTTTTATCAAATAAAATTTGGTAAATTGATTGATTAAATGAATGTCGCAAGAAGCTAATAATAACTAATCAAAGCTAACCAAATAGAATGAAAAATGACAAAAGAGAAAAGGGGGCGATGAGTTAGCTAGCAGTAGCAACTTAGCAATGAATGTGTAAACAAACGCAGGACTCTCTCAGCCACCCGCGCATACGATACGGGGAAAGGGAAAGAAAGAAAAAGTAAATGGTTGGATAAAACATTAGTTGTCTCTGCTTTTGAAAAAGGCCAATTTTATGCAAAAGCATGGGAAATTTTTCTCAGGAAAACGTTAAAGCAAAAAAAAGGGCACCGGCCAGGGCTTTTTAACGAATTTAACAAAAAGTGGTTGAGGGTTCCAATCAAGAAGGTCCGTGTCGTGTGGGCCATGGCTTCAGCCTCAGCCTCAGCCTCGGCATCGGCCTCGCCTGCTGCTTAACTTTAGACTTTGTATATCAAATTTCAATTAAAACGTTTTCCCTTAATATATCATTTTAGTTTTGTTCTAGGTCCTTAACTTAAAAAGAATAGGATATATTGTATCTATATATTAGCTAGAGTCTCGGTAGATACTAAAAGAATAATAATAATAATAATAATAATAATCAATTGCTGTGGAATTTCTTAATATTTTATTAAAACACTTTTACATTTTTTTATTAGATTTTTAAATTCATAAGACATCTTTCATACGATTCTGAAGATTTTGATAAGTGTTTTATAAAATTAGTCAATGATCTCGGAGTTTCAAGAAATAAAAATAAAAAATTAGAATCTCTAAATTAAATATAAATTAGAGATATCTAATAATATTTATTAAAAATTAAATAAAACTCTACGAGATAGGGTTTCGATTGGCTTTCTACTTATATAATTTGGTCAAATCTGAGAGGAGAAGGAGATTAATTAAACCGCCCTTTAAGAGAGTTGATTGGATGGAATCCAAACGCAAACATTTGTATGCATTGAAAATACGCCTAATCAAAATTAAAGTCTTGTGCTTAATCACAGTGGATGGATGAATTCATCATACAAGGATTTTGTTTTTCCTTCTTTTTACTTTTTAATATACGCAGAATATTGTTTAAGTCGATTCCTATACACAATCTACACGATTAAGTCGTCTATGGAATCCACAAGAGGAATCAAGTAAAGGAAATACAAATGTCTACGCTCTGCATAAAGACAAAGCAAAAAATTCGGTTTGTCCATGATTGATTATACACCCTCAACGTTATCTTACGTCCGTTACATAAGTAAAAAAATTACAAATTTTAATAGAATACTCATCCTCCTTAAGAATATTTATTAGTAAATATGACATCAATTTCACTTATCATATATATTTTTTATGAACTCCCAAATTATGTTATAATTACATTACTCTTAATAGATTTTTAATTATAATATTAGTATATTGTAACGTAGATGGCAATTCAAAAAAATTGAAGATTTTTTCTTCCCTTTTTTGTTTTTTCTTCTTTAAAAGTGGGGTTTCCTGTTCTAACAACGAAATGTGGGAAAGTTAGAATCTTGTGCCAGTAACCTTTTTATCAACTTTAATTTGCACGAAGCAACATCTCAAAAGTAGATAATGAGATTGAAATGATAAAAAGGCACGCAATAAAGTTATAAAGTCAAGTCAATATATGCAGAATGCATGCCTGACAAAATCATAAAAAGCAAGCACACATGCAGTCAAGAATTGCATGCTTATGCAAATTATTAGAGCTTTTAGTTGCTTGCCAATTTGAAGAAAAAAAATATTGTTCGACTTACTTTTGCTCTTTCTTTTCTCTTTTTTCTTCGGAATAAAGTCAAGAAACTGTATAAGAAGATTCTATACAAAGATCATAATTATTTTGGAGTTGCTTTATCGCGAAACACTTCTTCATAATCACGTGATTAAAGTGATAAATAATAAAAAATACATTATAATTTTAATCTTGTGGTTCTGAAGGAGTGCTCTACCGTGCAACAACCCTAAACTCTAATACAAAAAGAAGTGAATGAATGCTTGATTGTTAAGTAAAAAAATTATTTTGAATCATTAGGTTGTTTAATTCTACAGGAACAAAAGTTATTTTAATTTGTTAAATTACCAAAAATGGTAATAAAAGACTAACTTCATAATCATACAACTTTTCATAGAATGAACCCAAGCCAAGCTATTAATTTATATGAAAATTACTCATTTCTTTTGTCTTCAAATACAACAAACAAGTTATATATATATATAAGGGTACGTTGGAATTAAAAATTATGGTAGGACATCTTAGATACAATATACAACATTGAAAAGTCATGTTCCTTCTTTTCATAAACGCCTAAATTTTAAACCTTGGAAAAAAAAAATAAAAATAACTTCTGGAGAACCCACAATTTTACCTTTTTCTTTTCTTTTTTTTTCAGCTAAGCACCACTGAAAACTTTAATAAGTGTTTTTTGGAATTAAAAAGAACACTAATAATAACCTTTTCAAAAGCCATGACAAACACGCACGTATTCTTCAATCGGCCAAGTCTCCGTTATACTGGGGGTAACGCACCCGACCCGAGCTTTATCCTTTTAGCGAAGCTATTGTTGGCTTTTAAGTTAAGGTGATCTCAAGGCCATAGGCCGACCGCATAGAGGGAGCGATTTTGAAAAGCTCAGCTTTGCGGAGCGGACCAATCTTCCGTACTCTCTCTATAAAAAAAAAAAAAAAAAAAAAAGTCTGATTATTCGGGATTTAATAGAATCATAGCTACTAGTCATTGTAATCTCATTCGTCCTGCAATTCTCCGCGTGAATTCGGATTTATTGGCAAAGAAGCAAAGAAATGATACAGTTGCAGTGCGAGTATGTAAAACCAAAAAAGTAAAACTCTTTGTATGAACGGACCTTTGGTTTAGTGGCAAAATTCTCAAGAGTAAGAATTCGTACCTCCATAAAATTATTATGTGAGTTAGTCTCACGAGAATTCTAACTTTCATAAAAGAATTAGTTGATTCGAGTCTCCATATCCCATGTGAGTTAATCTCACAAGGGTTTTGAGTATCGATGCATTCACACGGTTGTTTCCTCCATATTGTATGAGATATTTGAGGTGAAAGGATTACAGCTCGTCGGCTGTTACCGCCGATCGAACCTTCTGCGTTTGAAATGACCAATAAATTAAAATAGCCAGTAGCTAGAATCGTATGATCCGATTTTAACCGTTCGATCACACCACTGTTAATCTAATAGTATTTTCAAGTCACAACAAAATCTGGGGTACTTTTCTCTCAGGGTAAGATAGCTGGGTCCTCTGGAATCCTTTGTTGTAATATCTTATTAGTTTTTTAAAAAAAAAAAAAATCGATTTTTCAACACGTCATCGAACAAGAATTCCAACTATTGAAATCGATAAAGTTTGAATGTTGAACTATTTATTATATAAGATATGATAATGAAATATACATGTAGTCGCCCCTTCTCGTAACACGAATATAAAAGAAAAAAAAAAAAAAACAGTTCTGTCTGTAGCGTAACTGGCTGGATCAGGACCACACTGAAAGGGATTTCTATCTTTGCAATTAACTAGCTTGGAAGCCAAAAGTACCACGAATTAATAATTATTCAAAAATGGTAATCTTTAATTAAAGATTAATCTAATCTTCGTGGATTTAAATAATGGGTCTCAGGGGTTTATGATGAAGAAAGAGAACAGGAAGAAGAAGAGTCGTTGGATTTTTGTATTTATTCCAAAAAGGTTGAAATGACACAAGCTAAGAGACATAATAAGCATAAAGTTGTAAAGGCTTTGAGGGTTTTCAGAAAGAAACTGCCGCTCTGCTTTTATTTTTCTTTTTCTTTTTCTTTTTCTTTTCTACTCACTCTGCTTTTTCTGTATCAAGACAAAATAAGTGGAGCTTTCTTTGTACTCAAGTATATTCTTTGAGTTGGACCAATTATTTATTTAAATTTTCAATATATATATAAAACATTAGTCTTAACCAATCTCTCTAGTCTCTCTCTTTAATAGATAACTCATTCTTATCTATCCCTTTAGTCTCTCTCCGATGTTTGTTTCATTTTAAAAGAGGTATATTATAATTATAACATGGGATTTGTGGACTCCTTTAATTGTGTGATTAACATGTGATTAGGGGTGAAATTTTTATGGATATATTCTTCCTCCACTATAGAGGACGAAGAGTAATTGCTAGATATAGAAAGAACATAATGTCTCATTAATTATTTATTTAATGCTCTATTATTGTGGTTGCATGATGATCATGTGTTAAAAAGAAAGATTATAATCATGATATTGCATCGTATGGAGATTTGTCTAGATTTCGCTTCTTGGAGCCACATCTTATACATACAATCTTAACTAATCTTGTTTATTATGTTATGATTAGATTTCGTAATTCATATGCATAACGCATAATGTCTTACTAGGTGACTCATTATATTTTTGTGAATTGGACTTGACAAGAAATCAATTGTCAAATATTCATATTTGCTATATCATTTCACCACTAACAAACAAAGGAAGATATGGGAAGCAAGCAAACTTGCGGAAGGAAGTGTGGATGTTGTTTGATGAAAGATTGAATATTAAATGAGAACACATGCAAGGTTGGGACACGTTAAAAGCCAGCTCCATTGAATTCACTTGTCGCGAGGCATCAATTTTGTCATCCAACTCCACTTTCCTTGTACACACTCCGGATTGCGAAAGGGAACGTCTCTCTTCTTTTGGGAGGCTGGCTATGCATTAAATTTCTTTCGGATTTGTGGTTGCTTTGATGCGATCAAAAGACATGTACACACACACACCTCTTTAGCAGCACCAATGGTCATCGCGTTCGCGTCAACCCCTTTAGTCTATCAAATTTCGATGCCAATTGTTGGGTGCGTGCTAGTGGGAACTTTAAAAGTAAGCGTTCCAAACCCAAGGGGATTGGTTTGTTTTTCGTAAAAGCCTATCATCATCCGACCCAAAAGTCGCGCAATCAGGCGGCGGCCAGATGTCTTCGAGTCCAACACGTCAAGAATCAGGTTGCGGCACGTGTCACTGCTCACTTTTTGCCACTCATAATTGTTATTGTTTTATTATAACATCCCGAAAAAACGAAATTTTGGACTGACCGTTGAATTGATGGATGACAACAGCTCACACCAAAGTTTTAAGGAGTCAAATCTTTTGAAAGTTACGGCAAGACACCCGTGTCACCAACTCCCCCTCGCGCTCCCATTTTAATTTTTAGGCGAGCCTCCACAACCATTCATGAAAAAAAAATTGTCTAGATAATTTTTTTCTTTTTTAAGAGACACGTAGATGTTCCTCGTCGAATCACAAGGACAAAATAGATTTAATCCTTTTTTTTTTTTATAGGTTGTGGTTACATTGAAGTTTACGGTAGAGTACGAATTTTAATCACATATGTAAAATAATAAGTAATAAAAAATTTATTATTTATTATTTATCATTTTACGTATGTGTAGTTAAAATTCATATTCTACCACAAGTAAACTCAAATATAGCCGAACTTTTTTTTTGTAAAAATAAATATATATTACAAAATCTACTCTGAAATTAAAAGAATTATGTTCTCATGCCGCGTTGAGACTCAAATCTCTTAGGGGATTGGTCACAGAGATAAAAAGTAAAATGATACTAAGAAATTTCATTTCAGAAAATGAGGAATGCCTCCTTTTTTATTGATCACGATCCACGTAATTAAAAAATAAATATATACGATAAAATATACTATAAATTTGTTGTTTTAACATAAAATAAATTAAATAATAAAAAACAGGGTGCGAGACATTGTCTAAGGTCTCCTAATGGTACCGTTAATCTATCAACGTCTCCCTCTTTCTAACTGTCTTCTTGTTTTTTTTTTTTTTCTTTTACTCACTCTTTTTTTTTTTTTTTTTACTCTTTAAATTCTTTACCCCTCAACTGTCTATCACTCCCCGCCAAAAACAGTTGAGAATATTTACATCTCTATTCAACACAATATCGGTGACAAAAATGATCACAACCCTTCAACCACCACCCTGATGCTGCTAGGCAGCAGCTCTCCCTGGCTCCGGCTACCAGAACCATCATCGAGTTCGAGCCGGACAGTTGCAGATTCATCCGTTGCTGCAGTGGCATTGTTGGGCAACCGTAATTTGAGCTGATGCAAGCTAGGAACCAAAACTTTCTCTGTCCAATCTTCTAAACCTGTTCTACCTAGCCAGACTCCGCCTACAAGTTTTTCAAGAGCTTCATCAAGGATTTCGATTGAAAGGGCATCGCCAATGATGGAGGAGAACTTTTTTGTGATGGCATTCGTTACGTCTCGTCTAATGCGGCCGAAATCAACAGGTTTGAAGACAATGGCGCTATCTACAGAGTTGAGCAGATCTTGAGATGGGGTTGAAGTTGAGGGGGTCATTAATAGTCTGTTGGTGAAGCCATGCTCCTCTTCATGATCCACTGTGAGGTCGCTTGAATTGTGAGAACCATCTTTGTCATCACCAACGTCAGCAGCCTTATTCAAATCAAAGGACAGTCCTGACCCGGTTTCCTTCCTTGGTTTTGTGGATCTCTCTTCTTCATCAAGCCAACTTGCTCTGCGTTTTGTTGTTTTTCCCCGAATGGATAGCCTTAATTGCCACTCTCCACTTGCTAGACTAGTCAGCTTCTTTTCATCAAGTGTGATTCCTTGAGACAAGAATTTGAGACTATCTGGCAACCAATCTGCAGTGAGAATGAAAATGACATTCCCTAGACTGATCTCACGGCCATAGGAATCAACCAGCCTGCCTCTCTCCATTGCCCGTTTTATGTTTCCTCGAACGACCATATCTGCTTCATCAATGTCTTCAAGCAAGATCACTGAAAAAGGGTTTCTCTTTACTGCCTCTCCAATTTTATCCAGTGCTGTCTTACCACGGACACGTACCTCAGGTTCCTCATGATCTCGTCTTGGACCAAGCGGAATCATTATTGGACTGGCCCCAGACACCAGCTCCGATAGAGCTGATGCTATTTTCTTCTTGCCAACTCTGTCGGGGCCCATAAACAATAGCCACATGTCACCCTTTGATCCTGCACCACGGCGTTTTCCATTACCCAATTTGCACTGTGTAACAGTTGTAGCCACCGCAGATGCCGCTTCCTGCTGCCACCATGCTTTCTCCATTAGACTTTTGAGAAGCCTCTTGAATGAATCAGGATCCAATGGCTTTTGAAGTTGGTCATTCTGCAATTCATGCAGCTTGTTCTGTGGTGGTTCAGAAGAGATGCAGCCCAAGAAATCTTTGACGGGCTCCATATGGGTTTTCTCAGGTGCGCTTTCGAGGACCTTTGATCGACCAAGAACCAGATCTGTCCTTACAGGGCTATTGAGGGGAGAAACTGCACGTTCAGCTGGCTGGCTGGATACCATATTTGAATTCAATTGTAGTGTGTCCCCAAGGTTTCTGTTCAGTTGCAACTTTGGTTGAAAAGGTTGGCGAGCAAGCAGGTTTGAATTGTACAAGCCCGTCATTGAGAGGGGCACTGGCACAATTCTTTCATGGCCATGACTAGAAGGATGAAAATTAGGATGTTGATTCAAGCATGTATCGTTCCATTTCTTCTGCAACTCTTGACTCTTTTGCTTCCAAATCAAATCTTGATCTTTATTCTATAATAAGGAACAACGAATACAAAATATTATACCGGTGACTGCAATTTATTGGATCATAATTTTAAGTGTTTCATCACAAACATGGAAAGATGACATAAAAAGTAAGCCTAACAATTTGACTCGAACTTACTTCTGTCTGCTCGGCAGTTTTATCATCACCATCATGGGCTTTAGCGTTATGCAACCACTGTGGCAGGAGTGGCCTAGCTACTTCTGATTTAACTTCAGAGGAGGATTTTTCGAACTCCTTGGATAGTTTTGCGAGCTCTTGTTCATAATTCTGCAAACATTGTCGGCAACAACTCATTCGCCGAGCAGGATCCAAGTTCTCAGAGACACGCCTAGGTAAAGCAGCTGCTGTAGTCTGAAAGGCACTCTTTAATGGAGATAAAGATTCTACAGAGCTGCTCAGAATCCCATTACTCCCAAGTCTAAGAAAAAAAAAAAGCCGGGGAAAATGTGAATATAGAATTCCCACACACAAAAATCACCAAATGCAATTAGCTTTCGGATTATGCCCATCGACTGATTGGGGAAAAGGAAGAAATTAAGTGTGTCGCAGATTAAAACTGCATAATTAAAATAGATTCTCGGGAAAACTCTTAAACAAAAAGGACGCCATTGCATGTCATCAAGATACTGCTATCTTGAATCACGAAAAAAGAGTTTGGGATTTCAGTTCCTTGTGCAAGGTGCAAGTGCAAATTAAGCAAGTTTCTCATCTGACAAGACATGGATCGGAGATTGACTTTCCAGGAATAAAATCTAAAACACACGAGAATTAATGGATTCTATAAACAGCAATTCTTGATGATGATAAAGAGAAGATGAAATTAAAAAATTAAAAAAAAAATTGGCTATCTAAAATCCTCATGGTAGAAGCCACTCATTTAACCAAAACAAATTATAAAATACCTTGGAAACATCCCTGAAAGAGGAGTTTTGGCAGCAATAGGCACAGCCTGTAGATCCCAATCATTTTCCATTGAAGGATGATAAACTTGACACCTCAAATAAGTCTCACAAGTAGCTGTGCCAATCAACCACAAGCGCCCGCCGCCGCCGCCAAACCTGGCCACCAGCTTCCCAATCTCTGCCACCACCTCAGCCAGCACTTGCTGCTGCTGCTGGAGCGTCCCCGAATTCGGCACCCCAAAACTAGTCACCTGTTGCTCAACAAGCCATTTCAAGTCACCCAAATCAAGAATCACCCCGTCTCCATTTCCAAACTTGGTCTCAATCAATGCACCCAAATCTTTCAGCTTTGAAACAATCCCAGCTTTGTCACAAGTAAAATCTTTATCCAAACGAATAATCTGAACATTCTTTAACACCCCATCTAATTCTTTACTCTCAATCTTCGCCAACGATTCTCTCACCACCATCTCAGGCTCTGATTCACCGACCACAACAGGATTCTTTTTCTTAGTCCTCACTAAAATATCAATCACGTTCTTAACTTCATCACTTCTTTGTTGACCAGATTGACCACCACAAACACCACCGGCCTGCTGTAACCTTGGATTCATATACAAATTCCTCGACGAAGGACGGAATCCTAATCCAATTGGGCTGGAATTCGAAACAGAGCAAGATGAATTCAGAGATTGCTCAATAGTGGCCTTAACAGCAGGACTGGAGAAGCTGGCTTCACGCATGACTCTGCTGACACTTGGGTCGTCAAGAATGGATATAATAAGCTGTTCGAGCTCAACCTTCACAGCCAACAAAGGCTGCTGCTGCTGCTCCGGGCAGCCCCTCCGTTGATGAGCCTGAGCCCGCTTCAGAGCCGCCATTAGGGCGTTGGAAATCGGGGGGTCCAGCCCCGGGCTGACGTTCTGCTGCGCCGTCGGGAGGCGCTCCAACGCGACGCTAAAGCAGAGCTCCAGGGCTCGGCACTGAAGCGGGTGAGACGAATTGGGATGCGACTTAATGCAGGCTTGTCGGAGATACCCAGATGGGGAGGCCAAGAGGGTGGCGGCCACGTGAAGCGGCGTCGTTTGGCCGTGGTTACGGCGGCTGGCTTCGGCTATCGAGTGGTTCAAGACACTCGCCGCCTCCGGCGTCAAGGTCTGCTGGATCGTACTTAAACCCGCTCTCATTTGTAATATGAATACTAATAATTAATACTGAATTACAACGAATTTCAAGCAATACAAATTTAAGCCCAAAAAAAAAAAAAAAAAAAAACTTGAATGAATCTGTTAATAGTGGGAGAAGATCAGATCCCTTGAAGAGAAAATCTGCAGCAACTCTTCCATTGTGATGCGTTGTGAATCTCTCTATCAATATCGTTTCATTTCGGTATAAATAAATATGGTTAAAAAAGAAAAAAAGGAAAATGATTATATAAAAGGAAGGAAGGAAGGAAGAGATGGGTTGAATTCAACTTTTTAGTCTAAATATTGAGTAGTAGTTACAGTAGTAATTAGTTAAGAGAGCAGATGGGCATGAGAAAATGTTTGTTCTTTTCCTTTAAAATTAAAATAAAAAAAAAAAACAAATATTAAAAAATTATAAATAAATTAATTAATTAATGGAGAATATGGGAGGGGGGTAAGCAAGTATTGTGTACTGTGTGTAGAATATATAGACGGAGGAGAGTCATTCATTCATAGTACCAAGAGCTGCAAAGGATTTCTGGAAGGAAAATGCTTTCTGGGCAGAGCAATCTGTTTCTGCTTTTTTGTGTGTCATAATATTTATTTATTTATATATGAAATACGAAAATAATATTTTATTATTTTTATATTATTACATTAAAAACATCAATATGTGTGTGTATTTTACTTAACTGTTCTTGTCTTTATATATTTTTTAAAAGATAATGGAGTGAGGAAAAAGCCTTTTCAGAAAGAGAGAGAGAGAGAGAGAGAGAAAGAAAGGTGATGGGGAAAGAAGAGAGAGATTCATTGGTACTAGAGATAGATCTTCTCAATTTTTTTTTTAAAAAAAAAAAACACATGAACATGACCATGAACATGGTGATTTTTTTTAATTATTTTTTTTATGTTTCGTTCTCTCATTCTCTCACCATGAAGTGTTTGTAAAATTAAGGAATTCTATAGTATATTCAAGATACGATACCTAATTAATATATATAATATAGTTTAATTAAATATAATAATTAATTCTCAGGTGATTTTTTTTAAAAAAATTATGCATAAGACATGCATGTAGTGATCAAGTGTAATACCTATAATTTCTCATAAAAACTTTGTATTGGTTGTACATTAATACATGTATAACATATGTTGCATTTATTTTTTAAAAAATTATTATACAATTAGTAATAATATTTAATTAAACTATACATTATATATTTTAGAATTTTTCGCGATAGAATAAAAACAAAAATTCGTATTTCATCATGCTCTCTAATAGTGCGAGTGATCTTATTTATCTAAACTAAACTCAAATGTTAAGAGTATGATTAGAAGAAAGATACGGTATTATTTTGTTTAATTACTTATAATTTAGTACATTGTGTTTTAAAAGATTAAAAAAATAATTCACTGTTATTAAGCCAAAAAGAAAAAGATAAAAAAAAAAATTCATAAATATCATTCATAGTTGATAGAACAACTTCTACGGGAAGCACTTTTCGCACGCGCTTTTGGAATAATGAGGTTGGAAATAGAGGTTAACAGAAAGTAATAATAAAAAAAGAATTCAAAGGCTAAAAGCCTTTTTCTCTCTCTTTTAAAGTTTTAATTTATAAAACCCCAAATCGCCTTTCAACCAATTTTCTGCTTTTCACACGCAATCCCTGCAAAAGGCATCGCACGACTTTCACCTTCCACATAACTTAACTTAAAAAAAAAAAAAAACTCTCTCTCTTTCTTAACTTTTCTTACTAATGACTTTTTATAATGCCAACAAAAAACTTTTTTGTTGTTTTTTTTTTCTTATCAATTCACACCCATGACCCATTACCATTAGCCACCACAATTTTTTTCTTCTTTTTTTTGCTTTGGGGGCACTCCCTTTTCTACTAAACCATATTCCCAAATCTCCTTTTAATGATCGTTGAATGATAACTAATCTTCTTTTTAAATAAAATCCTATACGCGATTACAGGGCAATTAAAATTAAAACTAAAAATAAAAAGAAAACAATTAATGTTATTTTGTGTTGCGTTACAAAATACATATCGTTACTGTAAAAAATTATCTCGTGTTTCATTGCATCCATTTTGCTGCCACGTGCCCTTCAGTCAAAATAGGCCCTATCGATATTATTAACTCTCACACTAGCAAATATTATCATAACAAAATAAATAAATAAATATTTTTTTATTTAGAGTCTGGCTATGGTGCAATTGTGGTACCGTGCTACAGTTGCATCCAACGATTAGATGCAATTAAATAAGTGGGGTCCACTGACATCCAACGGCTGGATACAATTATAGGACGGTACCACAGTTGCACCACATGTTTTTCCCTTTATTTATGGTCAAAATAAATTGTGATATAAAGGTAAATATTTATAATATGACAATGAGCTCATTGGCAACTCATGTGTTCAAGCCTAATAATTTTGGACACGTTATTAGGACTCAACTCCATTTTCAACATGGGTTTATTTGGCTCTCGCTTGAAGATAAAATAGATTTTACTTTCATATTAAGCGAGGGTCGTTATTTAGACTGTGTCATATTAAAATTATAAATGAAAGTTTTAATTGCTATTTAATTGTAAATATTGATGGTAATATATCAATATATATATAGACCGGGCGATTCATCACAAACGTAATAAATGAACACGCATTGATGCAAGGGACATGAAGAATTAAGAAAAATAAATGAATGAATGAATCTTTTTACGATAAAAAGTGGAGCCAGCAACCTTCATTTAAGCTTTTGAGAGAATGATGGTAATTTGGAAAGTTTCAAATTTAGTGCCAATCAGAATTTGAACTGTCTGACACTCTTATTTTCATCAAAAGGTCATTATGATTTTATTATGCTTTTTAAAAAAAAAAAAATTTCCCCCTCAATGATTATTATCTATGTTGTTAGTTGTTACTGCCTATTTTCAGCTCATCTTTTAGAGAATGTTTCTTATAGAAATTTTAATTAGATGTCCCCCTTTTTTTTTATTTACAGCACTTTTCACATAAATTTTATGGATGTATTTCATTAATATTCAGATATTATTGTTTTTACATTTTGCATATAAATGTTTTTTTTTTTCCTTTCTTTTAAATAAAAGAGCTCACGTATCAATAAATGCTTGGACAATGCTACGATCCTACCATTCACATGCTCAACCGCCCTAAAAAATCAAGCATTTAATGTGTTGGCAAATTCAAATTGGCTCACGCTGGACCGCCTTTTGCTTTCAAGTCGGCAGAGAAGAACTTTTCAATTTTAACACACCAATGCATGCTTATAATAAATAATCAATAATAATAATAATAAAGGAGTAAATAAAATAATAAATTCACGAATGAGTTTGTAGATGTGGGGTACTTGAAATTCTAAAGTAATTAAAAAAAAAAAGGTAATATATCAATAATGGCTAAATTTGTTGAAATTGTAAGTTGAACTTTGTAAAACAATTTCTAATGATACAACATCAAAGTTGTTAATAGAATAAGGTATTATAGCCATGATGATATATAGCCATATAGGAGACTTAGTTTACAAATTAAAGATTTTGTAATATTAGGTATCATATAAAAAGGAAACAATACTTTTCAACCAAATGATAATGATTTCACTTTAAATTGTATATATATTTACTGTAGATAAGCCTCTGCTACATTTGGAAGCAAATTTTTTGTTGCAACATCATTGATCATACTATTTCTTTTATAATTATGTTGTAAAATTCGAATCTTCTCGTCATTTTTTTTTTATATATTTCCTCTCCTCATTTATCTTTGTTTTCATAATCTAGTAAAAAAAAGTTGGCATGACTATAATAACATAAAAAATTAAATATAAAATTCAATTTTAACCACTCACTAAGTACGATGAGGCGAGAAGAGAATTATTGTCCAATGTTACAATACTCAAGCTGAGCACCATATTTGTAACAAAGATATATTGTCACGGAGACACGAAACATGATGTAAATCAATTATGCAATAACCACATGGATGTTATCCTATCGCATGATTCATACGTCTTGATATTGTAAAAGAATCAAATCACAATTCAAAAAAATTACATTACAAAAAGAAAAGTAAAAAATATATTCATATATAATATATATTTTTTATTTTATTAAAGTAATAAATGTATTAAGAGATAAAAAAAATCACACTTCAATGTGGTATATTTTCGTATATAATTTGTATTTTTTATTTATTATATTAAAATAAAGAAACTTTCCTAAATAACTGACTCTACACATATAATAAACCTTAAAAGGGAAGCATTCGAAGAAGGAAAAAAAAAAAAAAGAGTACACGTCCCCGATAAAATTAGTAATAAATTATTAAAACAAAGGAAAAAAAAAAAAGAGAAAGGGCGTCTCAACTAACTAAAAGGAGTAAATGATTAATAAAAAATGGGAAGTGGGGGGAAGAACAAGATGATTAATAATCTTAATCCATATATTATAATAAACACCCACATGATATATAAAATATATTAATTAATATTAGAAAAAGTAATATATTATTAATGTAGCTTTTGGGGATTCCTAACTTTACAAGTCTTGTTTTATTATCTTCGCAAAAAGTTAAAAAGCTAAAAAGCACTTTTTTTTTACTATTATTATTATGGGGTTGTGAAGGAAGGCCGAATGTTTTGTTAATGTTGTTGTTGTTGTTGAGGGTGAAATTTTTTTTTTTTTTTTTTGGCAGCGGAGAGAGGATAAAAAAAAAAGAAAAAAAAGGATAATCATAATCTTTGCTTTTGGTAACGCACGCCCTCTTGAGTCACGCTGGCCTTTTTAACTTCACTTTTACGCGTTTTTCGAGTCTTGCCCTTTCCTCAGTCTTCTTCAACTACTACTACTGCTACCACGACGCAGCAGTACCCAACCTTTTTGCTCAGCCTTTTGTTCCCAACTCCTCATTCATCACGCTCCTACCCACCGCGTGTTTTTAACTCGCCTCTCTTTTTTTCTTTTTTCTTTTTACAAACACTTGCTTGATATTTATAATTTTTTTTTTACAGGTTTTAATTTAAACATGAAAAACAATTGAAACGATTGGCAGACGAATTGAAAATACGCATTGGATTACATAATCTCTCCCAACTAATAGCTAAAGGACTGGCCCAAACATAAAGGATCGTGACAAATTTTGACAATTATCGTGGAGGCAATCATGGCCGTTAGATTAACTAAAAAATATAATAAGGAAGGTAAACAAAAAAGAAAAAAAAAAAAAAGGAGGAGTAAGTAGGTGATTAAAATAACTTTCATGAGGATATCGCGATAAAAAAGAAAAAGGTTTGTCGTTTAGAGAGAAAAGCTGACGCGTGAAACTTAGTCAATTTTCCTTTTCCAGAGACCCACTTCACCAGCACCAGATACACTAATTTTTCTTTTTCTTCTTTTTTTTAAGAAAAAAAAGAAAAATAATAATATAATAAAGTGAAATTTGTTTGAAAGCTGAGAGAGAGAGAGAGAGAGAGACTGATTTTCAACTTTCCACATTTATTACCGTTCACGTATCTTTGATACCTTTTGTCTCTTTCTCGGCGCTCTAAAATGACTACCGTACCCTTCTCTTGTTCTCCAATTGTCCACCATTACCCTCCTTTCACATATCTCACCATCTTTTATTATTATTATTATTATAGAAATTAATATCCAAGATTACAACTCACATATATGAGATTATTTATTAATATATATTTATAATTAGATAATTATTAAAAAAAAAATTCATATTTTTATCCTCTTAAATATTTGAGAAATATCAACTTCAAATAGAGAAAAAATTATCATTATACAATTATCTTCATAATTGAGGGGGGGGGGATTTTTATCCCCCACAATACTTTTGTGGGGCTTGAACCACTGCCCTCACACGTGGTTCTTACTATCTTAGGATAACCATATTTTGTTTTAATTTAAACTTTTAAACAATAACATTTAACCTTTTATTGGGAAAAAAATCAACCTTATTTTTTTAAGCAGTATAATAATTAAATTTCGCTCCATGTGCACTAAGTTCAAACCGCAAATTTTATATATCATCAAAATATATTTTACCAATTAACCACATAACAGTCACATAATTTTTTTTTTTTAAATTTTTCAATGAGTGGATTTAACGTCATATAATAACGTGGCACGCAGTCATTAAATAGTATAATAAATAACTCTACAGATTTTCAGTTAATGAAAGAAGTAATTAAAAAAAGAGTCTAAATTCAAAGTTTTGTTACTCAAACGTTCAAAGGTCAATAAAGATAAACTTGTATTGACTTCACACACTTGGTGCGGGAAAAAAGAAAAAGAAAAATAAAAAACTAGAAATTGGTTGACAGAGAAGAGGAAGAACTGAAAATTAATGCACTTTCTAAAGTGACCAATTGTTTTAAAGTAACCCGACTGGAATTGTTTTGTTAGGTGTGAAGTTAGTCGGTAAACTTATCTATCACATCTTCAATGTAATTACAGACGTAACCCAATATTTATATTAAATTAGATGCATACGTAAACGTAATGGATTGATCGATGCATTAATTCAATTGCATTAAATTCTCAATCTTTTTTTTTCAAGCAGCATATTCTGCAAAGCGATATTGAAACTCCAACTGTAACTAGAATGTGATTCCCAATGTGGAGATTTTACAGCATTTTATTATTATTAAAGAGATATTGCCACCAACTGAATCAACTGAGTACCCACTTTTAATTACAATACTATATCATTATCTCGTTATTAATTAGAGTTATTATTGTTTCATTCCTTTAAGAATGGTAAAATATCAAACGATAATAAAAAGTATTATTTATTATTATTTTTTTATTATAATTTTGTAAAATCTTTTATTCCCCTATTTTTCTGTTAAAACTACCAGTTGATCAATTAGTTGACTAGTAAAAGTCTAATTTTACTTTTTATGATAAAATACATAAATAGAAGTATCAAATAGTAGACAAAAAATTATGTTATACCCTCAAATTGTTAAATAATAATTTTAACCATAAATTTATAAATAACTTTGAATTTATTGTAACTATAAAAATAGCAAATTAACAAAAATACCCCATATATTTTTTTGTTAAAAAACACACAATCTATTCCTTAAAAAAAAAAAAAAACCTTAAAGCTTATGTACATAATCAACACTTTCATATTTAGGTACTTTTTAGAACAGATTGTGCATTTTAGAAGCATCACATTTAAGGCTGTTTGTGTAAGTTCACTACTTTCATATTCATAATGAATTTAGGGTTATTCACAAATTCATGGTTAGAACTATTATTTAACAATTTAAGGGCATAATAGTAATTTTATATCTATTATTTGATGTCTCTATTTATGTATTTCACTGTAAAGGGTAAAATTAATATTTTATTAATCAACTAACTAGTCAACAAATGGTCCTAATGGAATAGCTGTAAAATGAAAGGTTTTATAAAGTTATAACAGTAAAATGATATGGAACAATATTTTTCTTATAATCATTTGATATTTTATAAATTTTCAAGTAGTGAAATGATAATAATCATATTAATTAATTACTTAGGAGTTGTGTTTTGAATGATTGATATGTACTTTATTAGCTAGCTTAAGAAATACGGGAGTTAGATTCTTGAATTCGAGACCAAAGTTTTATTCGAATTATTACAAAATAAATAAATAATCAGATGAATAAAACTAGAAATTTGATCTCTCTCTCTCTCTCTCTCTCTCTCTCTCTTATCTCGGCCGAATAGTTTTTATCGTCACTGTGATAAAGGTGGATTAAAATATTAAAAAAACGGATAATTTTTTATAAGGAATATAACGTAATTTAATTGGTCAATGATTTGGAAAAAGTTTCTTAGACTTTCAAATTTTACTTAAATGTACACATAAATAGCTCGGTTTCATAAATAGTCTCATGAGTCTCTTTTCTTTGAATAATTAATGCTCAGATGCAACATAATTTAGTCAATATAATCAAAGGGCATAATCATGCGAAAATATATTTATATGGCATAACAAAAGGATTATATGACTACTTTTATGATCAAAATGCTCTATGTACATTTAACATGTGAACAAATTAAGATCAAACTGAAAGATTCAAACCTCTCTCTCTCTCTCTTTAATATTCTCACAACAAACAAAGATCAACTGTTCCTTTTTCATGCCGCCGGACGGGAGCTCTCCATAGCTTTCTTCCGGCGGCATTGCACTTTAAGATTTTCTGTTCTTATTTTTGTCTTTTTGTTTCCTTCCAGTTCATGTGTGAAAGTAGATTCTTGTATGATTATAGATCCGTAACTTTTACTCCATCCAAACACTAATTTGTGGTGGTATTAGTTTCTTTTCTATTATTACCAGTCAAAATGTATTTTTCTAGTAGACTTGAGGTCTCTTAGCTTTAAATCCGGGAAAATACAATGTGTAGATCAAATTTTACAAGATATTTGTTACTGTATCATTGGTGATCAAGCCAATAGAATGGACTTTTTAAAAATAAGTTAAGGAATGTTCATGTTTATACTCTAAAAAAGCCTATACATCGATAGTGGAGATATCTTTTATTGATATTTCAATACACTACTTTCCTCCTTGGTTGTCAATAAGAGTTTAGTCAATCTATTTATTGCAATGGATGAAAATATATGCATATTGATCTAATTTATAAGGAATTATTATTTAATCTCATCTTATTAACAGAAACGTTAATGTATTCAGTTTGTTGAATGAATGAAAGAAATTCTTTCATGTAAAAATAAATAAATAAACAAGCATGTGAACTATGGAAACAAAGCACATTGAATTTCTTGTTAATAAAAAAATGACTAATATTTCATTGCTTCCTCGAAAAAATAATAAAATTTGCTTGTAAAGTAGGTAGATTATTGAGGTCATATCAAGGTAACAAACATTCTAATGCACCTTTTTGTTTTCTTTTTCTGAAACATTCAAGCAGTCGGTGCAACTTGCTTATATATAGATACTGTTTTGTACAATTTTTTTTTTTTTTTATGTTCTTTTGGTTTCTTTTGAAACATGTTCTCTAACTGCTATCATGCAGAATTATAATCAATACGATCAAGAGCGAACAAGAAAAATTATTGTCTTTAGAATTTAACAAAAATATATACACCAACTATTATTGTACAAAATATAGGGCATAAAATGATTGAAATACTGAACCTCAAACATTATTGGCATCAATAGTTGAAAAAGAATAAGAACTGTTCATCTAACGTAAATTAAAAAACATGATGTTAACGCAATTAAAATTTATAAATAAAAGATGATTTCACACATGGGGTTATTCTTTTATCCAATTGTGAAAAGGCCTGCTCGAGGTAAAGAAACAACTCAATAAATTAGGAATGACAAAACTTTGAATCACATATACCCCACCTAAAAGTCGAAACTAAGTTGTTAATCAAGATTAAGGAATCTTAAAATTTGTTGGTCACGTATACTCAATATTTTTTGTTCATACATCTTTTTCTTTTACACATGAGGTGGATTCAATAATGTTTAGTGCAATTATTAATGCTTGAAAAAATATAGTAAGTACAAACAAGGGAAAATAATGAGTGTGGATTGTGGGAGGGACCTCTATCAATGGTGTAATGGGAAAGTTTGAACGGTATTGTATTGATGCCTTGACAAATGGCAATTTTGTTCTCCTTGTAGTTTTGTTAGGGAGAAGGTGGGGAATAAAATTGATGAATATATAAGAAAGTAATTTTCAAAATATTTTTGTTGAGTTAAAAAGAAACATAAAAATTTTACAATTTTACAATTGTTAATTGTTTCCTTTTTAGTTTTAAAGATAAATTATGTTTAAGATCATCTTATAAAATTAAGACTAATTTTTTAAATAAGAATTGAGATTTTTATCTCAAAACTTTGAGACAAATTCTTAATCGTTTAATTATCTCATTTCATTCATTATTTGATGTGAAGTGTCGAAGAGTTATATAGTTTTAGAATCTAACTTTATAAAAATAATTTTAAATATTGTCAATATGCGCGCGTGCACACACACCTTTCTTTGAATTTCTATAATACGTACCTTACATTATAAAAGTAAATACATGTATAATAAGAATTCAATTAATGAAAATATATACGGTGAAACAACTAAGAATTTTCTCAATTTCTGCATGCAGTTTTCTAGTTTAGTTGTTTTCTTTTTTTAATTTAATAAAACCAAAACAAAATCAACAACAACTAGAAATTTTGAACAGACAATTGAAAAGGAAGTAAGAATTCTTGAAGAAGCTCCTTGCTTTTGTCTCTAGTGTACCCCAAGTCATAAGCATGATACTTTAATAATTCCACCCACTTTAACAAGAATTTGGTGACCTCATCACTCTAACTCCCCCTTACACATTTAAATTGAAACCTGGCTTTTTATGGCATATTTTCATCATTATACTAACTTTACTTGATCAGTTTGAATTGAGGGGCAAAAAGAAATATAATAAGAATATATAAAAAGAAAATCTCTCTCTCTCTCTCTGTAGATTAGTTTAACTTTTGTATTATTACAAAAAGGTGTTGCTTTGTAGTTGGTTCCTTCGCAAGGGAAAAGCTTTCCCCACTTGCATCAATCCATATGGCCTTTTCAATCACCTCACCCCACCAATAATAGAGGAACCATGATTCACGAAAAAAAAAATTAATAAGAAAAGAAAAGAAAAGAAAAAACTTTATGTTTAATTTCTTTTAATTGATTTCCTTTTTAATCTTCAAGTAAGGATTGATGATCAATCAACCAATGACCCAATTTAAAAGGATCTTCAAATCTCCCTTTCCTTCATGTAATTGAGAAAGTATGTGGCATTATTTTTGACCTATTACAACCTCGAAAAGGTGGTTCCTTTTGCTCTCAATTTCAAATCACAGTCGATCAATTTATGATCATATAGATAATAAAAAGAAAAGCTTCCCTCTCAAAGACTAATTGATGGAATATCATGAGACAAAAGGGCCCATAACTCTTTTCACTAGTGCAAGCGAAACCCCACCAACCTTTTTTTTTACTCACACACTTGTGTTAATATTATGAATACCGCGAATTTGATAATCATGTCCCCAAAGGTCAAACTTTAAGCAAACACATACGAACAAATCATATTCACAGGCACAGCTGGGGAAGATTGAGAGCCACTACTAGTAGTAATTCTAAAAAGTTTTGCAAGCTTCTTGCACTCAAAGCAAGTAGACTTTTTTCACTTCTCTCTTTTTTAAGTTTTAGAATAAAGGAAAGTAGTCTTGCTTTATGACCATGAGATGAATTTGGGCAGGAGAGGCACCAATCAAGCAAAAAAGATGACCATTGGTTTCCCTTTTTACGTTAGAAGAATTGTACTATCATTTGCCTTTTGGGATTTTTTTTTTTTTTAAAGAAAAGAAAAGAAAAGAAAAGAAAAAGTTTGGATGTCATTTTTAAAACGGTATTCTTATTTAAAAAACTAAAAAAGACAAAATATTTGTTTAATCCTATATATATCCAGAGGTAGCTTAAAATGATCTATCATGGCAACACCTTATTTTTTCAAAACACTTTCCTGCAACAGAGTGTGAATATTGTTTCAGGATCCTGGAATAATTCAATATTCTATGGCCCAAGGCAATAATTAAAGTAACCAATTAACTTTGAGATAATTTACCTAATACAACTAATGATTTAAAAATATTTAGGAGCCACTTTTCTATAATATTTTTTTTGTTTTTACCACTCATTTCCTTATAGTTCTTCAAAACACCCTATTGTTTGTCGAACTTTTACCCACAAAAAAAATTAAAATAAATAAGAAGAAGAAGAATAAGAATTCACATATGTAGCCATAAATAATCATTTTCCTTATAAAAAATGGGATAATAAAGTGGTAAAAATTAAAAACATTAAGGGGAAAAGTGGTCATCTCTCTAAATAAAATTTAATTTATTTCTTCATTGAGAAAGTTCGCTTATTCGATCATAAATGTTCTTAATTTGTTATATAGTTGTATGAAGTTAAAGAAAAAGAATCATAATTTGGTCTATTAGTAGAGAAGCTTCAAAACGATGATGATAGGGAGGCACCGCCCCACCAAAAAACTTTCTCGTTATTTTTATTTTATTGATTTAATTTTTTTTTTATATATATATATCAAAAATGGACAAATGGAAGAAGCCAAAGTCCCACCTCAAAAGCTTCATTTGAAAGAACATGGCATCTACTACTTCGCTCAACTTTTGAAGTTTTATTTAGGGAATCCTCAGGAATTTCTAACAACAGAAAATCCCACTTAGAAAGAAGCATAGAATGAAAAAGCCACTTTTCTCCGGTGATGGTTGTAGAGAATTTGGCTTTGTCAAAAGCACTTATGCTTCTATCTCTAAGCTTTACACGCAAGCATTTAAACTACTTTATGTAAGAAATTAAGGGAAAAAAAGAAAAAAAAGGATTCTAAGAATGACCGACCCTTTTGGATACATGTGTGAAAGAAAAATTATTCATGCCTACGTGAGTCACTTAAACTTTACATTAATGTATCGAAGTTTTTGATAGGCTACTATTAAACCATAAAGTTAGTTTTCAAAATCTGTTTTTAAAAGTTGAGACAAATCTTTAAGATACCCAACTTTCAAAGGGACCTACATTTTTTAATTATATATACAATTGGTGATAGTAAGAGGATAAATCAGATCCTAAAGTAATTAAGTAGATATTAATTAGAAAATGACTTTAGCTTAAGCATGTTCTAATCATCTCTCTCTCTCTAATTTTCAACGAACGTTTCATGGCTTTTCTAAACTATTCATTTTCTAAATAAATAAATCATAATTTTGTGTCTATGTTTTTAAATTATACGGGGGCTTGAGACCTCTAAGGGCCAATCTAGGATTGCGGAAGCTGATGAAATAAGCTGTTTGTGCTGTGCGGATTAAAAAGCTGCTGACAAAATGGAGAAAATTATGAAATAAGCTGTTTTTATAAAATTTACCAAACACTATTTTTATAAAAAATTATAAAATAAACAACTTATTGAATTTCAACCGCAATCCCAAACAGACCCTCACTATGTTCTCCTTCAATTGCTCATTTGCTACAAATTTATTTACTTTATATTTGATTAGTTATAAAAAATTTGTACATCGAGCACACTTGAAACTTTCTAATAAATTATATCTAAAAATTTTTCGATACGTTTCCTCCTCATAGGCTGCAAACGTTGCCCAAAAGTCGCACAATTCTCTGTAATTTTACCACTTTATTCTTTTACTTCACTTTGCATTGAAACATAGGTAGCTAGTAGCTAAAAACTTTATCAAAATCTTTTTGAGAGGGGAAGATGAGTTTAAAAGTAATCTTCAAGCATGCTTATCTGCGCACCTTTTGTTCCAAAACAAGTGATTCCCATATAATTGCAATCCATCAAGCTTGCAAGGACCTACTCATTATTAAAGTAAAAAAAAAAAAAAAATGCATTAACTTTCAATTTGAGTACAACCCGTTCTTAACTACAACCATAATTGCATATTGGGCCATCACTCTTTCCTTTGTCTTCATCATTCAATAAATCAAAACTATTAGGTGGCAGATTCAATGCAAGGAGACCTCTTCAAAGACAATGGATATGTACATACCAATTGATGGGTAGAAACTTTTCAATTAATTTGGTTGGTTTTACAGCCATCAAATATAAGCTCTCTCCGGGCTCAAGATTCTACTTTTGTTTGTTTGTAACTGAAGGGAGAACAACCTCAATAATGCATACAAGTATTCCCACATTTTCAAATATTCTAATAATCCCTAGATTAAGGGCTTAAATCAAGTTTCAAATATGACTTATATATATATATATATATATATAGGAAGCGCATATTATGTATTAAAACTTAATTAATAATAACATGTGAAGGAAGCAAACGAATTCATGAAGTAATAAGAGTTGTGTGCATGGGAGACAAAGCTATCTTTGCTGTGAAGGATCTGAATTTTGAAAAAAAGGGCTTAAAAAGCTTTGGAAAAAGCTTTGGACTTTGCTTGTGTTCAGAAAGTATATTATGTAAAGTGATTGTGCTTGGTTGGACTGTCGCCTACCTGTGTGTGGTCCTAAAGAGAATCCAAATCTTCCTTAAAGGTTCAGTTTTATCAACCTATTTCTTGGTGGAAAATAATGTGAACGAACGATTTTATTGATTGATTCAGATCCATAAATCTAAGAAACAGTAAAAATTTTGATCTCTCTCAATATCCTTTATAACAATAATAAACAGTATATAAAGTGATCTCTCGTAAATTAATTATTTTTAAATTACTTATTTATTTTGAATATTCTTAATTTTTTTAATTTTTTTAAGAAAACACAAATGCTTTCATTAACACACCATGATTCTCTTGAAATTAAAAAAAAAAGTGAGTAATTTAAAAATAATTAATTTATAATAATTCAAAATTTACCCTTGTTTGAATTTTTTTTTTTAAGAATAGAATTAAAATGAGAGTACGACAGATTCGCCAAAGCGTTTTAAAAGCAAAGACAAGACAAATACCGCATGACACAATAAATTCAACACTATGTAGGCAATTGCATGCTTTTTGCCTACGAAGCTACAGCAACCAAAAGCCTGACAAATATACTGTGAACGCACACAGAGAAAAAGGAAAAGGGAAATTAAAAAAAAAAAAAATCCTTTCCATTCACTGACCAAGAAAATGGACGTGTAAGAAGGCAAAGTGACCAAAAATACTGTGCTGTTAGATTTTGTGTTTGTTTTTGGGTAGAAAAAGCGAAAAAAGTTCTTCAAACATGCGCCTACAACCCCATGAAAAGCTGATTTTTTTTCTTTTTAATTTTTCATTATTGTCAGAAATTAATTGAATGGAAGCAGTAAGCATGCATGGCAAGCACATAAGCCAAGGACACGCACAATAATAACTTTTATCAATAGGCAAAGAAATTTTCTTTCTTTTAGCATGAAAGAAAGTGTCGTCGTAGCTTTTCTTTGCCTTGGTTAGGGTTATGGGGGTATTGAAGTTGGTTTTTGTACCGACTTTTTCACATTACAATGTCTCTGAAATTTGCAGAAAGCACGAAGGAAAAGAATGAGACAGCGTCATTTAATGCGAAAGGTTAGTGCGGTGTGTGTTTTGTCCAAAAACATGCAAACTCCCGGAAATGGCGCCGAATTCTTAATTAAATTGGGCTTGCAATTGCATGGGCAACTTCTCTCTGTATCGACCTTTATTTTCCGGGAGCACCTAAGTTGCGATTACTGTACCTTACGTTTTTTGTTTTATTCTTCTTGGTAGATTTCATTTGAGTCCCTTGATGTTTCTTTATTTTCTATAATTGAGGGAGTATTTGTCTCCTTCCATCTCTTCTGCATCTATTTTTTATCCTTTCTAGAGTTGTATTTATTTCTTTTAATAGCAATAAGTGGTTATCAAACTCATATAGATCTATAAATTCAGAATATATTTCTGGTCCTAAATTTACTAATCCTATTCTTTCTTGCTCTAATAAGTCTATTTTTTGATTTATTAAATTTATATATGTACTTACTATATTTTCCCATCCTAAATGCATATGTTCTGTGTTGTTTATTAATTCCTGTATTGTGTTAACTGCTTGGTTCATAATGTTTCAGTTTTATACCATTGTATTAAAAATTGTATAAATTTATCAATAAATTTCATTTTCTTTTCTATCAATATTTCTCCTCCCGTGGTATCTATATTCCTTTCTATAAGTTCTTCAGTTAATTCCATTTCTATATTTCTTATATTATTTTTATCAGTTTTTAAAGCTTTTATCAAGTTCTTTATCTCTTCTTTATTATATACCTTTAATGTATACAGACTATTAACTATTGACTGTATTGGGTCCATAATTTTGTTTTTATGGCTCTGATACCATCTTGCACTGTGTGCTAAAAAAAAACTAATATTAACAAATTAATAAAAAATAAAAATAAACTAAAAAGGTAAAGAATGAAATTATAACTAAACAAAAAATAATAGAATAACGAATTACAGAAAACTAAAAACATAAAACAAAAATGTTTGTTCTATAAGGTATACATATCATAACTATTACTGTTATTTCTTACATATAAGGCAGTAACTTGTTCTCCTTCTATAATTCTAGGTATATTATTAAGAAAACTAGGAAAATAAAAATCATAATAATTATTATTAGTTTCTAAAATATATGCAGGATTATTAGTCATATCATAAAATAATTCTATCTGTATAAAGTATATATTATTATTTATTATACTAAAATAGTATCTAATTTCCCTTTGGGTATCTATTTTTATAAAATATCCTGATTACAGGTACGTGGCTTGTTATCCCAAAGTGCAGAGGATACTAACGCCCAATAGGGATCGTCTATCCAATTTACGTTATGGGTTGCTTGCCGATATACCTTACAATCAGTTTATTTGTTTTATTTTACTTACTAGATTCCTATATTTCAAGTTCTTCGTTATCCGAATTTTCAACGTAATTTATATATGATGGTCCAATTTCTCGACTTTCATGTTCTATATATGCCAAAGCTATATCAATTCCTTGTTCTATTGTTAACATGATTATATTATGTTTTAAATTATCTGTTTCGATATGGTTTATAATTTTTCTTTTTATTTCTTTTGGTAAATTAAGAGTATATATTGCTAGTAGATCTTCTGTTCTAACTAGCTCTGTTTTATTTAAAAGATATGAACTTTGTTTAAAAGATCCTAAGTTAAAGTCTATTATCATCATATAGTCATTATATGTTATTCTAGTACTAGAGTTTATCATATATTCTTTAGAATTCCCAAGTAAAATATCGTTATTCATGTTTAAATTAACAACTCGTCCTCCATAAATCTCCTCATCATCAATCATCAACAAATCTCCACCAACAGATAAGGTTTGAGAATTATTACCTAGAGTTGTTCTTATTTCTCTGCCTTCCGATCCTTTTCCAGTGACCTTCAGCCTGGTTGTCCTTATTCCCTCAACGGCCTCCTTGCCTCAACGGGATCAGCGGACTCGAGCGGCCTTACTGTATGGATTTTGATCGTTATGCTCGGAAATTTTGAACAAATTTAGGTTTCTCTTTCCTTTCTATGGTGTCGTTTTGTTTATGATTTCTGATGGCTTGATTTCTGGATTTTGAGCTGAAGAGTTGTTTAGTTCTTCATTTTGAGAGAGTTTTTTGGAAAAGATTGATTTCGTAATGGAAGCTCTAAGAGCCTTTTTTCTTCTTTCTTTTATTTATATTGAAAAATGATTACATTTTTGCCCTCTTATGTTTGGGACTTTTACAATATTGCCTTCGTTCTATTACATTATTGCCCTTCTATGATTGGGCTTCTTACATCATTGCTGACGTTACATATCACTTACTTTAGCATTTAGTATTTTTGACATTTTCCTTATTTTGTCGGGCATCTTCTTTATGCTGTCTGCCACTTCTTATCGAGCATCTTCTTTATGCTGTCTGCCACTTCTTATTGAGCATATTCTTTATGCTGTCTGCCACTTCTTATCGAGCATCTTCTTTATGCTGTCTGCCACTTCTTATCGGGCATCTTCTTTATGCTGTCTGCCACTTCCATGAGTTGAAAAGCTTGTTCCATAGTTTTACTGCTACTGGGGAAACGCATAGTGCTTATTTCATTGATAAAGTCTAATAACAGATTTGATGGTGTATGGCTGTCTTCAGATGTTATGAGAATGTAGTTCTGGAATTTAATGATGGTTCTGAAGTTTCTTTTGTATAAATCCTTAGCTATGCTCCATATAGCCTTTATTCCTCTGGCTCTTCGTGTTCTGATCCAAGGTTCATTTATGTGTGGAACATTTGTATAATCTGTCCCAACTTCGACCTTGAAATTCTTAGTGAGATGACCTATAGAGATCATATAAAAGGCTTGATATTCTACGTTCTGATAGTATTCTGGGCTTATGGTGTAGAATTTTAGGTATATGGGTCTTTTTTGGGCGAACCTTGATACTTCTTTTATTAACAAGTCATCAAGGCTGGCTATCTCCTGAAGATTTATATCTGGATAGACTAGATCTAAATACCCGTATTTCGCTATTTTTCCAACAATGAGTGGGTCTGCTCCTTTTGTAGCAATCATTCTTGGATACATATTTTTTCCTGGTGCTTTGAAAATTGTATTCTTGTGGGAACAAGTGGAGTACACCCATGTAGAAAATTGTTTATATTCTTCTTCTTTTGAATTCAGGGGTTTCTCCTCTTCTTCTGTATAAGGATTGTTTATTTCTATGAACTTTTTTGGAAGTTCTGATTTTGGAGACTCGACTTCTATGGATATGACTTTATTAGGAATTGGGTCAGAGATTGGTTTATCTTCTCTGAAGGGTCCACTACTGCTTCCGATATTTATTGGGTTAATGTTTATTGGGCTCGTATTTATAGAGAGAGCTTTTGTTAGGTCGTCTATGTATGACTCTAACAAATTTACTCCTTTTTCATGAGCCTCAGAAGCTTCTTTCAAATAGTTTATTGCATCAATTATATCAGATGCTTCTGTTTTGAGCCTTTGTACTTCAGCTTCTATTTTCCCGATGATTCTATTAACTTCGGGATTCATTCTCCAAATTCTATGTTCCTGCTTAGGAAATCTGCAAGAAAATTGTTAATTCCTTTTATATGGACAATTTTGAAATTATAATATGACAAATAAACTTGCCATCTATGCAATCTTCTATACTGAGGTTCATTTGGTAAAATTCTATTAATAAGGGAGTTTACCTGAGAATTATCAGTTTCTACAGTAAATTGTTTTTGGAGCAAAAATAATGAGAATTTTTTAATCCCTTTGTATATTGCAAGGAGTTCTTTTTCATGTACAGGATAATTAACCTGAGCTTGGTTAAACGTTCCACTGGTGTATCGACAAATTTCATTTATATCGGTTTTGAGTATTGCTCCCCAATATAGGTCAGACGCATCTGTTTGTATTACTAATCTATCTTTTTCATCTGGTAGTCTTAAAGTCGGAAGGTTTTTACATTCTTCTTTTAAATTTTTTACAGTTTCTGTATGTTCCTCATTCCATCCCCTAGTATTATTTTTTCTTAATAATTTTTGGAGTATATTTCTCTTTTTTGATAGGTCTTTTATAAATCCTTCTGCATAATTCAAACATCCCAAGAATTTTTGTATTTGTTGTTTATTTTCTAATTTATCTGGAAACTCAATTATTTTTCTTCCTATATGGCTCTGGAGTTTGATTCCTTGTTTATCAAGTATCATTCCTAAAAATTCTATTTTCTTATGTTCTATTACTGCTTTTTTACTAGACAGTACTATCCCTTCTCTAATACATGTATTTGCAAATTCTTTCAAATGGTGTCTATGTTCTTCTATTGTCTCTGAAGCTATCAATATATCATCAACATAGACTATAATGTAATTGTAGTCTTTAAATATTTTATCCATCCTACTTTGGAAAATTTGTGGAGCATTTTTTAATCCAAAGGGCATTACTAACCATTCATAATGACCTTGTGGGGTACTAAAAGCTGTGTATGGGATACTATCATTTTCCATTTTTATTTGCCAAAATCCTGACTTACAATCAAATTTTGAATAATATGTTTTATTTTTTACAAGATTTATCAGTACTTCCTTATTTGGGAGAAAATATCCATCAAATTTTGTATATTTATTTAGTTCTTTGTAATTTATTACCATTCTTGCTTTTCCCCTAATCTGTTCTGCTCTTTTCCTAACCATAAAAGCTGGGCTATTATGCGGGCTATTACTGTTTCTAATAAGTTTTAAATTTAATAATTCTTTTATTTGAATTTTAAATTCTTCTTTATCTTCTCCTGTATACATCATAGGTTTAAGTCTTATAATCCTATTTTCAATTAATTCTATTTTTGCTCTAGGATGATCTGGTTTCCATAATGCTAAAGGATTTTCTTTATAAACTTGCTCAAACTGTGATTTTATTGTTTCTAATTGTATATTATAACTTTGTCCTTTTTGTATTAAATAATGTTTTTCATAAATATACTTATCACCACGCTGGGCTGGCTGAACTCTGTAGGGTTTGAATTCGCGAGGGATGCGTAGAATATGATTACAAGGGGTTTTTAAAGTGATCATATAGGGTGTTTGTTGGTAATATTGGAACTGCTGTATGAAGTCATTTCCTAAAAGGATATCACAATCCATATTATTGTACTGGGATATTTGGTTAATACGTACTACTTTACTTCCTAGTAAGATTTCAAAGTTTAAAATAGATTGATTGACATGTTGTTTATCTCCTGTAATACCAATAATTTTTAATTTTCCATTTGATTCCCATTTATTAGATAAAAAGGATTTTATAATGGTTATTTCACTACCAGTGTCTAACAAAGCACAAGTATCTATATCTTTTTCAGTTATGTTTATTTGTATATATACAGACATAGGGTATTTTACATAAGCTTGTTTTAACATGTGTAACAGATTATTGTTTGGCCTTGGATTAAGAAAGTTATCTTATTAGGTTCAATTTTGTAATACTCTAAATCATTTAAAAAACTATTTCCCAGTACTATATGTTTTTCTGGGTCTGTAGTCATGAATGAGTCTATATAACAGGCTACTATTATTCTAAGTTCTTCTATTATTATGGGGACTTTAACCTCTTGTTTACAAATATGTTTATTCCCATTGAAGTCAGTATACTCATATGGAATTTCCTTTTCTTTTACTAAGAGTCCTTTATTTTTTGTGTGATTCATGTAATTATGGCTTGTGCCAGTGTCTAATAATATAGGTACTTTTGCTGTGTAATCTATTCCATTAAAGTATTGTCCAAGTATTTTTACCACATTATTTGTTGGTACTGATTTAATTATTTGCTTATCAGTGTTTAATCTTCTAGAAGAACTTCCTCTTATTAAGGTTCTTCCAGCAAAGCTTATAGGAATAATGGAGTTTTCATTACTATTATTTAAAAATTGTTTTTTATCATCGATATTTAATTCATAAGTTATAGGGATTTTGTAATCTTGGATTACAGGTTCTATAAATGTTGCAATATCTTCACAATCTTTATTTATCTCGATGTAAGGTTTGTTACCATATATTTCTCCGTAGTTTGAATTACAGAAACTATATAAAGCTGAGTAATGTATTGTCATTATTCTATTACCTTCTTTCATTAAATCTTTCTTTAATAGCTTAAAGTGTAAGCTTAATGTTTCGTCTATGTTTTTATCTTTAATGTGTACACAATATCTAGGATGACAAGTAAATAATAATTTAGTATAACATAAATTTCCTTCTATTGTTCCAAGATGTCCTATGTTAGGATCTATAAATCTTTGATCATGTAATGATAAAACTATTGGGCTATCTATTCCTTCTTTAAAAAGAGATTTTATTAAGATTTGTATTTCAGCAAGATATACATATTGAATTTTTTCTTTAGTTGACTCACTTTTTATTTTTCTCAATGCTAAATCTATGGATCTTTTATTTATTAAACTAAATCTAATATTTCCTTCGGCTTGTGTAATTGTCACAGCTTTTTCTTGTTCATAATATTCATGTAATATTATTCGTTTTCTTTTAAACATATCTCTAAATCTATGGATTATTCCATACTCTGGGTTTTCCATATTTAATTTTAAAAGTTTATTATATTTTTCTTTGTTAAAAGTAGCAACAAGGGTGTATCCACTTTTG
>NW_006263303.1:27659554-27663587 GCF_000493195.1 Citrus x clementina | reverse complement strand
GAGGTACATAACATCCCCATTGGGTAGGCATTTCTGTCTTTTCACTTCATATTTTTGTTATATTTTTACTCTTTTTTATCAAACTTCTTTGGATACAAATTTCACTTAATCTTGTATTTAAAAATCTGATCCTAGATCCTAATGTATCTGGGATTCTACTATCGCTTTTATTAGTATGTTTTTCATATTCATTTATAAAATATCCATTCCATGGATAAGGTAATTTAGAATAATATAAATTTTTATAAATGTTCTGGTCTTCATGACTCATGAATTGTGTATAATAATATTTACTAAATTCACATGTATATTCTTTTACAAAACACATATTACAGATTGTTAGGTTTATTAATTTCATTCTAGCATTTAATTTATCATATTTTGCTTCATTTTCTGTATTTTGTAACCAATCTTCTCCTAAGAATTCACTAGCAATATATTCGATTATTCTTTCTATTCCTAATCCCTTATCTTTTCCTAATGCTATTTTGGTTGAATCTCTTATTAATTTTTGTGTATCTTCACTTAATCCTTTCCACCAATTAAATACATTTCCTGTAAAACTTGCTATTAGAATATCTGTTAATATATTTATTTTTTCTTCTTCAGTATCTACATTCCAATCATCTTTGGATCCATTGAATATAAAAAATAACTTCATTTGCATTCCCCATTCTACTAAAGCTTTTCGGGGGTCTATTTTACAATCTAAGTCTAAAAATGTACCTGCATTGCTTATTGGCATCAAATGGTCATTATTAAGTTGGTAATCTTTTTTCCAAGGGGTATTTTTAATGGGTGGATAGTATTCATAAAAAGGTCTATTTTTCTTTTTATTTGTTTCATATTTATGGCTAGGTTCTCCAATATCAGGTTTTAATTCTGGACCTCCAGCGACATTCATCTTTATTTGATATTCTTTTTCAAATTCTTCTAAATCACTAAGGTTAATATCACTAAATTTTTCTGTTAATTCTTCTAATGTATTTTCCATTATTCTGTGTCACTATGTGTACTTTCTTTTATCTCTAATTTTTCTTTTCCCTTTTCTTCTCTTTTTAATTCTGCTTTTAACTTTTCTGATTCCTCTAATATTTTTGGATACTGGGTTTTTATAAACCAGTCATCATAACTTCCTGGTTGAGGTTTTGTCATATGTTTTTCAATGCTTGTTCCTATTATTCCTGATTTTATTATTTCAAGTTTCTCAACTTTTTTATTTTTCTTTCGACTTATCTGAATTGTTTATTTCTCCTATTTCCTGTTTTATTTCTCTCATTTCCTCTTTGAGATTTAAAAGTATTTCTTTTAATTCGATTAATGTAGTTTCCATAAAATGTAGGGGTACTAACAGCTATTTTTACTTTTGAGTGTATGTTACATCCAATCGTAACATAGGGTTAGCCTTATTTTCCTGGAAACTCATTTTCTTTTCAAATTACATGAGAAAAACATGGGGTGGCTGTAATTGTAATACACTACAAGATTCCTACCCAGCAATATCTTACAATTGTGTTCATATGTATTTAATGTCCTGTATTAATAATCCTTGGGACTTTTTTTTTATTTTAGAAAAATGAAAAATTTGGGCAGATATTCAGAGACCACCGATATGGGTTTCTATTTCAGTGCTTTGGTGCCACTTAAGTTTTGGCTCGGTAGTTAAGCAGAATTATGAGGGTAGTGGTTCGAGTCTTCATAGGCTCAACTTCTCTTAATTAAGTAAAAAATTATATGGAGTTAATTTGTAAGTCTTTCTCTCTTGTAAAATGCGAGTGGAGCAGAGACATCCCTCCTCTGTAAGGTCTGGATATGTATTTCATAAAATTAATATAATAATGTAAGTCTCAGCAATAGCGGCTCGACCTCTAGGCAACTTAGTCAGTTGTCTAGGGCCCTACTTTACATGAAGGCCTCACAAGATGATTATTTTGTATATAAAATGAGAAATTGAATTTAAAAGTCATTATTATTCATTTAATTTATTATTATTTTGTAATTATCTTTTCCTAAATAAACTATCAAATTCCTATAAAGTTTATTTAATGTAGTACTGAGTAGTTTTAATTTCTACAAAATCGATAAATTAATAGTTTCAATCCTACAAATTTTCTATTTCATTGTTAGAATTAATATGTTATATTTCATAAGTTAGTAGTTTTAATTTCTACAAAACTGATAAATTAATAGTTTCAATCCTACAAATTCTCTATTTCATTGTTAGAATTAATATGTTATATTTCAAAAGTTTTATATTCATTTTAAACCTCTGTAAAAGCCCCACATTTTATTACTTATCCATTAAATTTTTCCTCCAACAATCAAGACATGATATGTTCTTGGTGTTTGAGAGAAAGAAAAAGAGAGAGGGGAAAAAAATCATGCTTCCTCTACTTTCCACTTAAGAAGAAAAAGAAAAAATCTAATAGTTTTCTTTATTCTCTATGACTATTGGTCATTACTCAAATCCTCAAACAATTACTATAAATATAATTTAATTTATTATTTCATCTCAAATTTCAGATTTATCTTTTTATTATTCTCTTAATTAGTTGTGTTATTTATTTATTCTCATTTCTTTTTAATATTTTCTTTTATTCATCTACTTTTTTTGTGTGTGCTTGTGTTATCTATTTTGAAATAAAATTATATAAAAAAACTTTAGGGAATAGAAGAATAGAAAAATTAGTTTAATTTAGAAAAGGAGTAGTAAAAAAAGATATAATTTGAGTTAAAAAAAGTGGAAATGTTATAATTGAATTAAAATTTCATGAATTAGCAACAATAGAATAGAATTTTATTTAGTAATTTTAAATTTTAGAGTGTTTAAAAAATTGATTTTCAATAAATAATATATATATATATATATATATATATATATATATCCTAAATTTTAAGAAGAATTAATTAAAATCATTTGCCTAAGGCCCTAAATATGGTTGAGCCGGCCCTGAGTCCCAGTTATATATTTGGTAATAATGTAAGTTTCAGTTATATATCTAATTATAAATATCAATGTAATGTATGCTCTAATAAAAGTTGTAAATATGTGTAATACAATAATTTAATTTTCAGTGCTTTGATTTTTTTGTCTGTTTGTGTTTTGTCCTGGAATCCCATACATTAATGGATCAGTACTGTATATAGTGTAAGCAAGTTCATATAACATTTTTTTTGAATTATTATTATTTTTTTAAAAGAAGAATAAGAACCCAATGGATAAGTCGAAAGTTTTTTTAGTTTTTTAATTGGTGAATCATGTTCATTGTGATCGACTTCTTATTTGCACATGCAAAGGGTATGATGACTTGCAGGTAAAGAAAATATAGGCATACTGTGAATGACTCTTTGGTCTACTTACCAAAATTGAAGGAGCTTAATTATTATACATGTAAAATAACAATATTTAACAACGAAGATTCTCCAGCAACCTCTACAAAAGAGTTGCGGATATAATTTAAACTTGAAAATTTTATGTTTTTATTTTCTCAGTGAATATATATATATATATATATATATATATATATATATATATGGCTAGCTGATTGATGAGTGTCACATTGATTTTTTTTTTTTTTTTTGCTTCACGAAATATATTTGTGCGGTTTAGTTTTGTTAGAGCGTGCAACTACAACTTTGACATTAATTTAATGCATTTTCCCTGAGAAAGTAATCAAACTTTCACGCTTAAGTTTTGAAATGAATTGATAGCTATCAACTTCGCTGCTAAAAATTTAATTGAAGCTTTAGGAAGGGTCGGCTTTCGTGATGTGTCTAGCAGAGGAGAGGAGAGGACAAGGTGTAAGTTAATAATTTTGCTTTTGGATAGTAAAACAAGTTAAAGAAAGAAACAGACAGTGACAGTGATATTAATCAATCAGCCAAAGTTTACATGAATCATGCATCGATCGCATTCATAATGCCCTAATCCTGCTGTCTATGGTTCATGCAAACAAATATCTTTTGCAAAATTCTTGATTTTTGCATTTTTTTTTTCTTTTTTCACAATGTTGACTCCGGGAAAAAGAAAAAT
>NW_006263303.1:27437410-27659064 GCF_000493195.1 Citrus x clementina | reverse complement strand
GCCTGCCTGCATTTATTTAAGGCATATAAATTCACATTATGAAGTTCCACGTCTTATTCCAGAAAAAGAAGAAAGTCCATAAAAGAAGATAATTTCATATCTTTTCATTAGAAGAGGAAGAAAAAGAAAGTAAATAAATAAAGCATTCAATAGTAGATGATGGCCCTGCTAGATTCAAAGAAAAAACATTATAAGACTAAATTGATCTAGTTGTAAAGCTTTGAATTGGAGACGACAAAAAGATTTGGATGTGTTTGAATCAGTCTTTCATATTGACTAACACGTGTGAAAAATCGTATAAAACTGGTAGACATATTCATTGTCAATGAATACAATCGCAAAAAGGGACCAATTAGCATGCAACATGACAATGCAATTTCCTGACTTGTAGACGACTTCACATTAATTGTCGGTCTTCAAAATTGATAATGATTTATATGCACTTGATACATTGCACATCCTTTAGCTGACATGGCAAAATTTTGGTATACTATGACGGAAAAAAACAAAAAAGGGTGGTAGCATAATGGTGGGTAGAAGTTTCAGTCCTATGTATTAGTAAGGGTTTATTTAAGAAAATATGATCCATTCCACAAGTAATATTCAGAACCATTTGCATCCCGAATGTTTAGTAACTAAAGCAATAGAAGATACGATGTCTGCCTCTGCTCTATATATATATTGTCTTTATCTTTATTTTGATCATCATATTAATTCATGCAGTAGGCAAGCATCAGCTGTGAAAATTTGGAAACAATGAAGAGCACGAGAGTTTGTCTCAATGTAAGGAAACAAATATCGAAGGCGACAATGCACCCACATCACTTCGTGGACCATATCATCCATCCGGTTTAGGTCCAACGAATGACCACAAGCTCATCCTTACAAGAGTGACAAATGGGCTCTACATAACTTCATGTGCCATATATGCAGAATGCCCAAAGTTTCCCTTTGAGGTGTAGAGCACTTCATTTCATAAACTAACCGTAAGTTTACAAGATTGACAATGTCTAACAACTTTATTTGTTAGAAGATTAACCTTTGATTAACGTCTAAGCTTTGAGTTAGCTCTTTGTTGCATAAGATGAGTAGAGTATTTTTTTAAAGAGCCATAGCCCGAACTATAAGTATTCATTTTAAACTCATAATATATTTTTCAAAGTTTGTTACAAGACGAACCAAACATAGAACCGCTATGATCGAACTAAAAATTTCGTTTCTTTCTTGTCCGTTTTGTAGTTTTAAGCTATTTTGTTATTTTTCTTATTACTTTTAGGATTTTTATCTTCTTTTTTTAAAATATCATAGATACCGTTTGTTTTGCTTTACTTATTTAGACTAGGAGAATTTAATTATAAAATAATATTTCAAATTTGTCTATTTTGATAATTTCATCATATTTAAGGTTAGTATAAAAAGGTGCCAAAACCGTAGTTTTGTTTATGCAAACTTATCAATAATATTTAGCTATTCAGATACATTTCCACATTGTCAATTATCAAAGATAAACAAGGCCAAATCCTAGAAGAATAGCATTAAATAGTGCAGCACACATATTGCAATACATGCATCATATATAAATATACTATCCCCTCAGACACATGGTGGATCCATACCCTAGAGTTTGTCAAGAGGTAGAAACCACAAATGTGTAGGATTTCCTAAAGAAGACGCCAGTTGGAGGGTAGGTCCACCGGTCGTGTCAATGAGAAACATCACTTGATATCAAGTTGGTTCAAAGCCAAATCTGAGAACTGGATGCGAAGAATAGAGTGCACATCCGATGGATAAGACCCAAAAAAAAAAAAAGAACCGAGAAAAAGAAAGAAAAAAAAAGAAAGCAGCTTAGTGCAGCCTATACCACCAAAACATGTACTAGAGCAATGCTGGGCTCAGATATAGTGAGGTAGACAAGGCTACCCAAAAAAACTGTTGGTAAAGTATGGCATAAGGATCCAGTAACCACCAAAAAAGCTTGAGAAATAAGACAACAGTATACTTTTGTACTTCGTAGACAGAAAATATATTGAAGACGTGCATAAATCAATCCCAAGACTTGAAAATATAAAGAATCAAAGATGTTTCATCTCAAACTGATATGTAAAGATGTTTCTTGATAGATTGTATAGTAAATACAATCAATAGGTTGTATTGTAAATACAGTTAATTCCAACATACTGGAACATAAGTACAATTAATAGATAGTACAGTAAACAGAGTTAACTCCAACACACTGGAACATACCTCCTACTTGTTTATATGTCGCTGCATCAATTTGGTAGAAGAACAACATGCTGCGAAAAATAATTTCGAGAAGAAGTTATATCTCCTACATTGATTACTCTTCCAGTGATTTGCAAGATAGTAACCATTTAAAGAGGAAAAGGAAAAGAGATAATTGGCTATAAAATCAACGAAATTTTGAATGAAGAATTGAAGGAATGAAGGAAAAATGACCTCAGATGGATAGCAGATATAACAATGAATTTCCACACACTAAGATTTTACCTTAATCTGTGTCCTATTATAAGTATAGGTGATGTGAACAGATCCATCACTAGCCTGGATAACAGCTGGATATGAGAACTCCATTGCCAAATTCTCCTCCAATGTCAAAGCATCATGCCATGAATCACCATCATCTTTGGATAAGGCAACTTTAAGCACGCCCCTGGAGACTGTATTGTAGGCAAGCAAGAGCCGTCCATCCTTCAGCTTGACTCCATCAATGCCTAGTATGTTGTAAATAAATATCATAGTATTAGACAAATAGCAAATGAAACATATATGTATATGTGTATGTTTGTATAAGAAACATAATTAGTTGGCCATCAAACCTGAATTAGGATTTAGCAATTGAGTAGGTTTTGCATAACTCCAGGTGAGGCCACCATCACACGATTCTGACATGCAAACTCTACCAATTCCATTAAAAGATCGCATTAAAACACGCAGGGTCCTGTTTGCAGTATGAAAAGGAACCGGTTGAATCACACTGAGAGATTCATTTGGGATGTAAATAGGACCGTACTTTCTCCATGACCTACCCGCATCTACCGTAACCTGTTGCATTGAAATCATAAATCTAAATTATCCTGCCTTTTAACACTTCACTACATTTTAACAGCTCGCATAGATAAGTTACTTCCAACCTCCATCCATGAGCCCCAAGAGTTCCAACTTTCAACAGAGGATCCACAGAGCAAAAGCCCATTTTCTAGCAAGATAGGCTGCAGGGGTATTGTCAGCAGATTTTGATCAGAGCATCCTACAAATAACAATAAAATTCTGCACCTCATGAGATGACAGAACCTATATGATACTAAAATTTTATACCTTATTCTTAGATGGCCCTAGTATACCAGGAGGCAGTTGCTCTCTTTCTGACCAAGTGACACCTTTATTATATGACCGCTTCATGCACCCACTCCATCTAAGTTTTGATTGGGCCAATGGTGAGCATAGGCCAGGAAGATGAGTTAGTAAAGATAACAAGGTTTCACATTTCCACATTGTTGAACATGAAGGAAAGTATAATATAACAATATGTTATTCTATTTCAGAACAAAAGAAGCAGAAGTCCAAAACTTCATTTGTTTTCCACATATAGAATTCCATCTCTTCAAACACTGGCAGGAAAAAACAAGTACAAAAATCAATTCATTTCCAAAACACAGGGCAAATGATCACAGATACAGAGTTTATTACTGTAATTGCAGGAGAACCTAGGAGTGCCAGCAGAAAAATCATTGATTTCAAAGAACAATGAGTTGGTGGCTTCTTCATAATTTCAAGGCTGTATACTCACAAAATGAAGTCGTTGCAAATCCACATGTTGTCATTATATTGTAAAATATGAATATTGGATATTTAATGCAAGTTAACCTAAAACATTTAATAGCAAAATCACCAATATCATTAGAGAAATTGCTGGAGATAGTTTTATTAAAAAATTTACATTAGTAACAAGTCATGAATGGTCTGGTAATCTTATGGGAGGAATATTTTCAAAAACCAAACAGGAAAACTATTAAAGATCACATTTGGCTCGACTACAATGATTATTCAGAAGCATGGAGTTGGAAGTTTACTTTTGAACCTCTTGGCCTATTTTATAAAACAGCAACAACCCATTTGAAGGAAGCTTGAACAACACAGGATTCCACATTGGAACATTAGGTTCTTCATCAGCGATAATGGGTGATTGCCAACGGCCATCCTGCCCAACAAATTTTTACTCAATAAACAATCATAATAAGAGAAATGCAAAGATGGCAATATCAAAAGATCTAACAATTGCAATAAATCAACTTGACAGGGGAAGTACCATAAATTTCACGTGGTTTCATATATTTTAACAGCGTTTAATGGCATAAAGGAGAGGTTACAGCCAAGAAACACAGAAGCACCTTTACTTCCAAAATGAAATTAACAAAGCATAGTGTATGAAGGAAATACAACTTTTGTTCATGAAGTAAAACTGAGAAATTGTATAACTTACTACCTTGAATGTCTGCAACCAAATTTTCACATCAGGTGCTCCCTCGCATGAACCTCCAAAATAAGCAACTAAAAAGTGTCCTTTATCTACCTGCATTAATCTTATTTAGCAACAACCCAATTAACTTCTCCTAGTAAAATAATGCTGGAAAGAACTAAAACATTAATTTCATCGAATTGCATAACCTCAACAATGGTTGAGGCGTGGCAGCTCTTGAAGGGAGCTGAATTTGCAGGAAATGTGAACTCCTCTGCCACCAGTCCTTTAATGCCACAATCCTTCTTCATGTTTAAACTCTCGGAAATTGAAGTTATAGTATTGGGATGTACTCTAGCTACCTTTCTGCACAATGTTCCAGCAAACATTTTAGACAATCTCAAATCAACCATAATTTCTAATGAACAAGCATCGTCGATCAAGTAAAAGAGGAAAAAAGGAAAAATTACAAAGATTAGACTACCTTGTAAGGTGTACACGAAAATAATGAAGCAAGTGAGGTATATGCAAAATTGAGCTAAAATTAAAGTAATTATTGTTGGAGTTGACACTGTTTGCAATTCCAGAAAATGGGTAGTTCAAATCAGACAAACGGGACACTGAAAACAAGAGAAACAAAGACAACAACAGAAACATCACAACTCTTGCAACTGAGTTCCTCATCTGAATGTACGAAAAGGGTTTCTCAAAGCAACGGATAATAACAATGCATAAAGAAAAAGAGACAATAAAGAGAGTTGAAACTTGAAACAGAAGTGTGTGTGGCTAATGCATTAAATTATGGAACAAAGAAGAGGAAAAACCGTACCTACTAATGTTGCCAATGCATTCAGAGAAAGAGAAAGTGGGTTGTTGTGTTATATTATGCATTAAAATAAAAAGGGTTTGTCTGACTAAATGAGAGGGATGAATGGAATGCCGTTCTTCTATGCCGGCTGTCTGAGCCATTGCCGCTTAAGACGACAAGTCGTCTAATTATACACACCATGCTATCATCTGTCAAAAAAAGGGACGTCATGTCGTTTATCAGTTTTGAACGAACGACCTCCGTACAATTCTTCCTCCAGAGTTATAAAGCTATGAGGCGTCGTTTATAAAGTTTTAATAAAACGATATGATGTCATAAATAATAAGAAAAAGACGACATGACGTTTACTTTTGAACAGGCTGCCTCAGCGTGGAAGTTCGGCTTGACAACATAAACCCGATGCCGGCGGTTAACTAGGAAAGTGATCTAGAAGGAAGTTTTGAGAGAGAAAGCCGGTCATGTCCTCCAAAACCTTAACCTTAGTTGCATTTGCAGTTGCCGCATCCGCCATTTCTGCTTCCACTGCCATCTCTTGTACTCTATCAGCCAATTGCACTGTTTCAAATTTTTTTTAATTGTTTTAATTAACGTTACGTTGAGCTCTTTTTCATCTAATAATCTTTCAGTTTATATATGGGGAAAGTTTAAGCGGCTAGAGAAATCTTTGAACTCAACGCTACAAAAATGTGCTGCTGAGAGGCAAGGTCGTGTCAGGGCTCAACAGGTGGTTTCTGTATTTGTATCCAATTACTGATGGTTTGCGGCTCGCACTTTCTATTAATGAGCATTTGCATTGTATTTTTGTAGGCTTTAAGGAAAGCTTTGGCACAACCCAAGTCTGAAAATTTGGAGCTGACTTCTTATCCCATGACTCCTATTGGTGTAGTCCAGTCTTGCTTCTCTACCAGGTAATTTGAGACCCTCATTAATCATAATTTTTTCTTTTCCTGTTGGTTTGTGTTCTTTAATGTCATTTGGATGAAGTATTTGAAATATACCAAGATTCTTGTGAAATTAGGCTACTAAGGATGTATAGGAAAATTTTTATTTGATGAGCTAGATTGACTTGGAAATTGGAAAGCTCGAAGCATTAATGAAATTCTTCCTTCAAATTTTGAAAGCTTAGATTTTTAATTGATCCGCTAGGAGTGCGAGTTGGGTCAAAATATCAACTGTTATGTTGAAATGGGTTAGTTGGAAAAATTTGCAAAGTGACTTTTAAGAAGAAAATTAAGATTGTAATGAATGTGTAGGGTTGCATAAGTGCTTGTCTGATCTGGTGAGCTATCTCATTTGGTGCAGAAATGGGACACCGAGGCAACCTTTACTTGTTCCTCTTGCTAGGGCATGTTTGGTGTTTGATGCATCTCGCGTTCCTCCAGCTTCCCTTGAGGGTCTTGGAGAATATTCTCATTGCTGGATTCTATATGTGTTTCATTTAAATACAGATCTGGAGAAGTTATGGAAGGAACCATCGAAATCAAAATTCAAAGCCAAAGTATGCAGCACCATCCTTTGGTATAGCAACTATTTCAGGTTTTATCATTAATTATTTGTTATCATCTTTAATTTTCTAGAGGACTTTGGCTTGGTTAGGTGAGAGTCCCAAGACTAAAAGGTGAAAGGATAGGAGTCTTTGCTACCCGATCTCCCCATCGGCCATGTCCTATTGGACTTACTGTTGCAAAGGTACATTATTAATCTATAGTTTTTGCTTGAAATAAGTTAAGTTTACCAAGGTATCAAAGAGGGGGAATTTGCAGTCCAGAAATTTAAAAGACATTAGATTACCATATAAGTTTCATGTCAAGCACATCAAGTGTGTTTGAGAAAATAATTTGGCAGATGTGTTGGCACACTATATTAGAAACTATTCATTTATGTTTAGGCATGATTTTGCAATGAAGTAGCCCTTGATAACAGACAAAATATGCTGTGAAAAAGGGGTATGTTAAGTTAAATAAGTTTAGTCTGTGTACCTCAGGTGGAGGCAGTGCAAGGAAATACGGTTCTGCTATCTGGTGTGGATCTGGTTGATGGGACAGTAAGTTTTCATTACTTATCTACACTAGCCAGACCAGACTAAGTAGATAATCAATGAGTTTCTCTATCTCTTGCTTATAATTTTGTGTCACAGTCAACTAAATGCTTTTATGTCTGCCATTGATGAATTTAATTATCGGTCGTACTCATTGTTTAAATTTTATCCACAGCCGGTACTTGATGTCAAACCATATCTACCATATTGTGACAGCATACAAGGAGCAGAGGTGCCAGAGTGGGTAATGGTATAACTTCTACTATCCTCTATAGATGTTATTCATAATACTCTTAAGAGTGCAATTACTTATAATCTGGACGTCAATCCTTGATATCTTGGGGTACACAAGCACGGCAGACTTGGCTTATGTCTTTTACGTTCATTGGAAGTTCAAATATATTTTTCAAGAAATTTAACTTTATGCTCCTATCTATGTTTGGAGCATGGTGTATATCACTTTAATAGACTGAATTATCCATGTGATATTAGCTGCTCTTTTTTTTCTCTTTTGCTTCTTTGCTTGTATATTTCATTGGTATCCTTTTCATTGTGAATAATGTGCTATTTTTGCAAAGGTGGAAAATAAGTTAACAATAGCTTCTGTCAGCTTCGCCGAGGGCTTCTTTTCAACACTTGATGATTGCTGGGGAACTGCAGTAAGTGGATACATATATGGTTAACACGTTGAGTTTTCTGCTTAATGTCTGTTTGTATCTTTGATTTATTGAGCAACAGCGACAGTCCAGTTTTTCTTTCTCAAGACCAATTCCACTAGCATCTTATTCCCTGAAATAATAGTTTTCAAGCATTGCTAGATTGTTTTTCAGTCTTCAGCCTCATTTGCGCTTATTATAAAACAAGTTCATGGATCAGCTTTGAAAATCAGCCTTCTGCTGTGAGATCCTTACTCCGACTGCTCTCTGAGCCTTAGGTTGGAAGCTTTAATATGATGGTCAATTCAACCTCTTTGTGATATCACGGCATTTTTTAGTTAGAAATAATTCTACTAAAAAATGCTGAATGGAGTTTCAGACGGTTCTTTTAACATGTGACTGACACTAGCTAAGCAGAATGTCAATTCTCGAATTGAAAAACCTAAACCTTTCATTCTTTTAATCTTCTTCTGGGGTTGACTTCATTTTGCTTGTTTCAGGGAAAGAAATCACTTTATGCATCAACAGATGAGCTTCAAAGCTTGATCAAACAAGTGCTTTCGTGGGATATCAGATCAGTCTCCCAGCGAAATCGACCTCATGATTCCCTAGTTATGATAGGAAATGGCAAGGCATTTGGTAATCCTTCAGACGTTGACGAAAACCAAGACGAAGAAACTTCTGTTTGCAGAAGTGACCAAGGTCCTACTCCCTCCGAGCACGTGATTTATCACCTGATTCTGGAAGGACTGGATCTCTCATACAGAATTGATGGCAACGGCAATGTCATTGTAGAAAAAGTCTCAATTTCATCTGAATTCCCCAATGGTAAGCAAAACCGTTGCGATTACTCAATGTGGAGAGATCATCTAACATGATCCATCCTTCTCAGTATTATATGTTTTTCCAATGTGCATAGAATTGTTTTTCTGCTTTTGACATGAAGTTTACTTCTCATATAATACTTCTTGAGACAAAACTGATCGGTTGACTTACATACATGATTGAAGAGATGGTGTCTTCCTTGTGTTGTGTGTCTATAAGTGCCAATCTACTAGCCGTCATACTTCAGCTTTTTGCTTCCACCAGCAGAAAACTGCTGGATCTGGAAATCAATGATATTCAGGCTAGATTTTTTATGGGTCTATAAAAGTATTTGTTTTTTTTTTTTTGAATTCGGGGGTCTATCACAGAGTTGGTTGCAATCTTAGGATGTGAAACTAAGCCCAAGCCCAGAAAAGAGTTGAATGAGTAATCCCTTCTATTTTGGGCTCTCTAAAGACCGTAAAGGGGAGGGTGATCAGTGATCACTTCAATTTTTCATTTTTCAATAACCTGTTTTCCTTAATAAAGTGTGTGCATGTTTTTTTTTTTTTTATATAATAATTTCTTTATTCTTTGCTTGTTAAAGAAGAAAAAAAGAAGCTGTTGCGTTTTCGTCCTCGACAGAAGTAGTAAAAATGAAAGAAAAAGGTAAAGGTACTAACAAGCTATGAAGCTTTCTTGAAATAGAAACAATAGAAAGTTGCAAATAATTGCCTTCAACCTTCTTTATATGGCATGAACTGGAAAAATGTAACGCACCAAATCTTCAATACTTGGTAAACTGTGGAACAAGAACAATATGACACCACCAATCAAGTGATCTGTCATGGACCTTTATCAGATCATGAAGGGAATAAGTTTAGGTTGTAACTACAGTAGTTTAAGAGTATTGTACCCTATAATAAATATTCTTAAATTATCGTTCACAATTCAAGTCTTTTTTTTTTTTTTTTAAATGAAAAATTCATCCCCCGTTGTCAATATTTATTTGTAAATAATGTTGGGTGCATAATCGATGAGAATAGTGTTAACCCCCAATCAAAGTTTAGAATTTTGTTTCACACGTACAAAAGCAAAATTCTGACAACCCCCAACTTTCAAGTTTCAAGAGCCAAAGTTTTTTATTATTTTATAGGTAAAGAAAGGACAACGGGAAAAAAACTTGATACAAGGTCTAACTTTTTGGTGTTATATAATGGCGGGGCCCAGTCTTTATTCTTTCACGACAAGTCGACAACAAACGCGTGGACTCGTGGGGACTCCACGAACGCGTAATGAATTTTTCGTTGACCCTCCAAATTACTAATTACCGCTGTTTATTAATTTATTTACGAAAGAACCATTGGTTTGGTTCCGAGTTCCGACAAAGCAAGGGGAGGAATGAAAGGAATCACACGGGCAGCACGTGCAGAAGAATCTTCGATAAGATACAATGCAATCCAAGCAATCAATTTTTAAGGCAGTTTCACACGTGGCAGATAACGGTAAGTCAGAACTACCCAGTTAAAAGCGCGGATTACGCCCTATCTGATGACTTGTTTCGTCACCGGTCTTCTATTTGAACTTTGAACTTTCAACTTAAAAGGTTTGCCTTAACGTCAACATAAATAATAATAATAACAACGCGTTTATAAATAAATATAATTTAGAAAATTTTCGATAAGATGATTTATACAATATTATTTAGAGTAATGCTACACGTCTCAAATTTTTTATTTTAAAAAATTATTTCAAATAATATGTCATTTATCAATTGGTTGGTGAGATAATACAATTAATTTATTTGAATCTTGTAAAGAATTATCAACCACTCAATTAATAACACATCATTTGAGATAACTTTTTAGGATAAAAAATTTAAGATGTGTAGCACTATTGTATTGTTTATGGTAGTATCATTGTTTTTAAGGTTTCTCGTGAATAATAAACGTTTACTCCACACCTCTATTATTTCTTAAATTTAGGGAGTTAAACTCCCACTTAATCTGAATTTGATGTTGAGTTAAGTTGTGTTCATTTTTTTATAATATTCTGTTACTCATACATTTATAACAATATAAGCTAAATATAGTAATTGCATTTGTATTTAATTATCTGGGAGAGAAACCAAATTATGAGAGTGCCTTTTTCCCCATATCATGCCCATATCGGAAAGCATAGTAGATATGAATTATGAAGGTAGACGTGTAATAAATACCTAGAGCATCAATATTATGGCAATTTACTTCCTTGCTATGGAATTGAGGTGACAAATGTCCTCAACTATCCACAGATTCTAAACCAAATTTGATTGCATATCATAATATATAGTTAATAAATCCCTTTTTTTTGGGGATAAATTTGAAGGAAAATTATGGTGATTTTCGAATTTTAAAGAAAGATTTCAAAAATAAATTATGTGAGTAATGATATCCATATTTATTTCATTTCATTATTTGAACAAAAATTGGAAGATAAATAAAATTATCCGTTGATAAACCAAATTTGTAAAACCAGTGACTTTTATGAAATACATTTAATTTTGAACGACCCAATTGGCTGCAAGTTGCAAACTTTTAATGCCTATACCGAACATATAAATGAGTAATATCTAAAGGCCAAAAAAAAAAAAAAATCATTTCCCAAAAACAGGCTTGAAATTAATCACTACCAGAAGGGCATTAGATGTTCAAGTTGTTTCACTCTTTTGTCTCGTATACCTTTCAACTGCCATCGTTTTTCAAAACCGTCATTAAACCCTTCCATCCTCCCGCGTGGCCCCATTAATGAAAAAGTATTAATTAATTAATTATAAACAAAATTAATTCAATTTGAAATGATTTATATTTCAACTCTCGAATCAATTTTTGTCATCTGCCTCTTCTTCTTTATTCTCTAACGAATACTTTTCAGTTGAGTTAAGAGAAGAAGGGTTTCTCCGATGGACTCGCCGTCGTCGACGACGCGGATTGCGGCGAGATCGTCGATGATTGACTCGATTCGCGGCTGCGGGTTGTCGGGGATGCGAATTGATAAAGAGGATTTAAGGCGGAAGCTTTCGATACCGGAGTATTTGCGAGTCGCGATGAGCAACGCGATTAGGCGGAAGGAAGGCGAGCCGCCGGCTGATACCTGCCAGAGCGATGTAATCGTTGACGGTAACGGCGTTCAGCCGCCGGAAGCGCCGATGGTTGTTTTTATAAATTCGCGCAGCGGTGGACGGCACGGGCCTGAGTTGAAGGAGCGCCTCCAGGAATTGATGGGAAAAGAACAGGTCACTAATTTTTTTTCTAATTTCACCCAAAAAATTGTTCTTTTTGAATCTTTTTTTTTTTTTTTTGCTTAGTTTGTATTTTGCATTTGATGATCTGGGGCTTTATGCATATTCATTTTTTTGTTAGTAAATAAATGAAGTAGAATTTAGTTCAATGCACTAAAGTAGTGAAGTTTTTGACTTCGTTGTTGATTTTTCTTAGTGTTTCTGAGTTTGTATGATTTGAAGTTGTGATAGTAATAATTTATCTTGTTTTTGTTCGATTTAACTGTTACTATGTTATCTCAGTTAAATTTCTGTTAAATTTCTTGGTCCAGCTATGTTTAGAAGGTCTGTCTCTTCAATTGAGACTATTTTGTAATGCAGGTTTTTGATTTATCAGAGGTGAAACCACATGAGTTTGTCCAGTATGGATTGGCTTGTTTGGAGAAGTTGGCTGAGCTTGGTGACTTTTGTGCCAAAGATACTCGTCAAAAGATGAGAATAGTGGTTTGTACATTCTGGCACATATTACTTTATTTGAACCTCATTTACAGATCTTTTGAGTGAGTTTATATATATGTATATGTATGTATGTATGTATATATATGTATACACACTCCAAATCTTGCATGTGTGAAATTGGAAATTTTGTGAGGATTTTGTAGGTTGCTGGAGGTGATGGTACGGTTGGTTGGGTACTAGGAAGTGTTGGTGAACTTAACAAACAGGGCCGGGAGCCAGTTCCTCCAGTAGCAATTATTCCACTTGGTACAGGAAATGACCTCTCTAGGAGTTTTGGTTGGGTATGCTTTAGCTTTGTATTTATTTTAATTTTTCCAATCATCTGCTTGTATTGCTTATTCAGTTGTTGTTTTGAATGCCTTATTCAGGGCGGCTCATTTCCGTTTGCCTGGAAATCAGCTGTCAAAAGAACTCTTCAGAGAGCCAGTGCAGGTCCAATATGCCGTCTAGACAGGTAACTATCTCTCATTAGTTATCAATTTGGTACTCTGTTCTGAACTGTATGGATCTGCTGTTGTTTGCCAATGACTTTATGATATTTTTTTTTAAGTTTAGTGGTTTCTTGTGTATATATGTTTTCTGCCTCTATGAGTATATATCTATCCATCTTTTATTTGTCTTTCTACTGTATGGTTGGTATAGATCTCTTTGCTTCAGAATCCATTAGATTATGAGCGTTTAATTTTGTTGTACCTTATCAATATAAGCTGAGTTTGTTTTAGTAATCGTGCCTTTGGTGATGCAGTTGGCATGCTGTAATTCAAATGCCATCTGGAGAAGTTGTGGATCCACCCCATTCTCTGAAGCCTACTGAAGATTGTGCTCTTGATCAGGTAGTGGATCATGCTGCTTGATATTTTCATGCTTTTATCAGTCCTCCTGGATGAATGGTTTTCAATCAATGAACTGTATCTTCTGTTGAATATCGAACATACTGTGTGTATTTGCTGGTCTGCTCTGAACAAATTCAGCTATACATCGTTGAATTATACTCTTTTGTTCACAAATGAATTTGATGTTATAATTGGGGATTAAGTTTCATAATTTAATTGAGGATTGAGATAATACTTCGTTGGATTTTAATTAGGTTGTATAAGGTTTTTTTTCTGCAAAGCATAGATGATATTGGCATTGTAATATATTAGTTTATGAAAGCACAGAGAATGTCTTGAAAATTGAGTGAATAATGTTCAGAGTTAATATATAATGCAATTTGAAACAATTTCAAACTCTCGCTGCTGGTGCATTGTTAGATGTCTTATGCATAATATGTATTTTTACCACTTGAGCAAATGTGCTGCAGTTATCATGGTGCTCCATCTGTGTAAAACTATAGGGTAACATTTCTTTCAATTGCTGAATGTCCCCTTCTCCGAAAGGATAAGTCATACCACTCTTTTGTTGCTGGGGAAATTAGAGGTTTCTTGAGGAGAAAGGGAGTAAAATTTCATTATTTGTACCCCAAGAGTACGTAGAAAACTGAAAATATGGTTTTGGGATATCATGCATGAAAGTAACATGAAATTTCTGAGCAAGAGACGACTGGGGTAGTACATTGATATTTGGATTTTCCTTTTCATTGTTGGTTGAGAGTTAGTTCTTCGAATGTTAAACTGTTGATTTTGATGATATAAAATTGTATTATTGATCATATAACTTTCATCTGTGTGTAGGGCTTACAGATTGAGGGGGCACTGCCTGAAAAAGTGAACTGCTATGAAGGAGTGTTTTATAATTACTTCAGCATAGGTATGTCAAGCTGACTGCAAAATACGGGGTTCTTAAATTTTCTGTACATGGATTTCACTCTCCAATCTTGAGACTGGAGCTTTCAACGGGTTATCAAATGGGATGTTGTGCACAAACTAATCTTTTCGTGAGGCTCATTTTCACCCATGCAAGTGTCTTGATTTGATGCGTGTGTTACCTAATAAATTGAACTTAGATATGCCATTTGCTTCTCATTGCAATAGTTTCAAGTTCCCTTTTGATGATTGTTCTTTTCTTATTACTGCGTGTACCTGTAGAGCCTACAATAACCCATTGAAGCTCAACCAAATTTTAATAGAAAAGAAGAGTGCTAGTTTTCTGGTTCCGAACTGATTATTAAGGCCGAGTGGTTAGAACTCAAGCTCTCACACATTATGAGAGCTTGAGTTCGAGTCCCCATATAGCACTATGGGGACTTAATTCCTCTCTCAAATTTGAGTGGAGGCTGGTCTTCTCCCTTATGAAATGTGAGTGGAGTAGACATCCCTCGATTGTTAGTGAGGATTAAAATCTGGATAGTGCTTTATATGATGTTAATGTACTCTTGTCCTAGTAATAGTCTGATTTGTAAATATCGTTTACAGTCTCATGTAATATGAGTTGTAGTTTTGAGCAATAGTCTCATGTAATTAAAAAAAAAAAAAAAAAAAAAACTGATCATAGTCTGAATGACAAACCTTTGGTTTTATTGTTGATTATGAATATTTTGTTCTTTCGTAACAAGTTTCTTACTGTTATTATTTGTTTTACAGGAATGGATGCTCAAGTTGCTTATGGCTTCCACCATTTACGTAATGAAAAACCTTACCTTGCACAAGGTCCTATTTCAAATAAGGTCTGATTGAACATGGCCTTTGAATTATGTCTTCTTATAGTTTTGAATTTTCTTTGCAGTACAAATCAATGTGAAACTTTTATTAGTTATAAGCTCATCATTTGTAAGAAGACATATAATCATGATTTTTTTTTAAGGATTAATTTTGTATTAACCCCCTCATGAAATGTCAATCTTTGAAACTCTCTCCAAATTGTTGTAAACCTCAAATTATCCCCATTTTTGTTCAAAAGATAAGGGAAAATGGGTGTGTAATTGATGAAATTTTTTTTGTCTTCTTAACAAAATTAGTGGGTAAGCTAAGGTTTACACATTACAATAATATGGTAGGCATTTTGAAGATTGTCATTTTGTGCGGAGGGTAATTTGAAATTAACCCTTTCTTTTATAGGCATCTTTCAGATGAATAGACCTTCTTGTTTATGCTGCTTTTGCCGTTTCATTTTAAGTGTAGTGCTCCAGACCCGGGGTGATCATGTCATATAAAGCCATTTTTGTCTACTGAATATTGATTCCTAATGAAAGGCCAAGTGTTTGTTTGGTAATAATTCTGGTCAAAGTTTAAAGCATCTTTCATTCACATCAATTTTGGAAGTAAGGAAGGGGATGCTTTTTGAGAATTTGAATTCTAACGATCAGTTTTAACTTTTCAGAAAACACTAAAACGAATCAAGTGCCTTCAGAAAATCCTCTCTTAATCCAAATTTTTATATACCATCACTGAAATGTTATCCCTCCCCCAAGAAGAGAAAGAAGTTCTTAGTAGTTTCAAATAATTATATGTTGTCATGTTGTAAAGAACTTATTTCTGAGTTGTAACGGAAGTTATGAAAATTTACTTTCATCCTTATTTATTTTTCAAAATGGTTAATTTCTAAAATTAACTATTTCTCACATTTGCAGAGACTAAATTTACTGATACATTATTTATAGAAACCAAATTTATTAATTGTTAAACCTCTTTTGGAGAAGTCTTTCTACTGCTTTTCTTATCAGAGCACTTGTTTGCAGCACGAATGCATAAGCCAATGCTTAGAAAACTGACTGTTGGTATTTTTTTTTTAATGATAATACTGTTATTGGTCTGTCTGTTGCAGTTAATATACTCTGGCTACAGTTGCACTCAGGGTTGGTTCCTCACACCTTGCATAAGTGATCCAAATTTAAGGTTAGATATCTGCGAGTTGGGCAGTTTGTTATATTAATGATGGTTTGTAGCTTGTTTATGTATGGTTCGCAACAATCAATCAACTTTGTTAGGAAAATTAGGATTTTATTTTTTATCAGTTTCGGCTCATTTGTATTTTAATTTTTATTTTGCTTCTAACTGGAAAGGAAAACTCTTGCATTTATCTTTCTTCCCTGGTTAAGAATAAAGTATGAGTTCTTTGGCAGCGTAAGCATGAAAGACCTGAGTAGTTTTGCAGAAATACTTGTGCATGAATTGTATGTAGACTGCTATGTGGATAATTAGCTGTCTATGCCACTTCTAGTAGCGACATATTGTTATTGTAAGCTTAAAAATTTCAAGAGTACTTTCGCTTGTACTACTGAGAAACAGTGATCCTTCACCAGTGATATTTTTATGCTATGTTATGATGCTCCTGCTTTAAGCATTGCCACAATCTTCTATTTTATGGTTTTTATTGAAATGTTTTCTGGTTGTAGGGGACTCAAGAACATCCTACGGATGCATGTTAAGAAGGTCAATTGCTCAGAATGGGAGCAGGTTGCAGTCCCTAAAAGGTGGAGTTCGAATATCTGGGTGATGGTTTGCTTTCAATGATCCTTTTTTGGTAGTTGTCCTTGAAATGAATGCTTATGGTTATATTGCTTTGACTTGTTTCTTTCTGATGCTGAGTCTTCTTTAAAGATCCATTGCTTAATTTTGTGTGATATCATACAGATGGCAGACTATACTTTTTGTTCCTTGCTTCTGAGTTTGGTGTTAGTTCTACTAATTTTTTATTTGTTTCTTCTAGTGTGAGGGCAATAGTTGCTTTGAATCTTCATAACTATGCCAGTGGAAGAAATCCGTGGGGAAATTTGAGTCCAGAGTATTTGGAAAAGGTATAGATTGTATGATTTCAGCCACCAATTAAAACTTTCAGCTGCTTGGCAAATTATATTTGTTGAGAGATTTTGTTTGTACATATTCCAAGGAAATTTCTGTGTGATTTCAGAAAGGCTTTGTTGAGGCCCATGCTGATGATGGTCTTCTAGAAATTTTTGGTTTGAAGCAAGGATGGCATGCATCTTTCGTTATGGTTGAACTCATCTCTGCCAAACACATTGCCCAGGTACTGCAGTCTCTGCAGAGTTTGTTTGTTCACTTTCAAAGCAAAAGTGCAAGTCTATAAATAGACTGGTCTGAATGAGAGTATAATCGGTGGTAATTATTGAGAGCTATGCACCATTCCTTCTTTGCGCAGAAAATGACTGCATCAATTAGCTCTCATTGCCCTAAAAAATGTGCTCTGTGTATTTCTGACCTGTGAAATGCTTGTGAAAGTTGCCAGTGGCACAAGTCCTCTACCATGATTTATCAGCATGCAGTATTAATTTATTATTTATAACCAGGGGATCAACAATATATGTATCCCAGTGAAATAATTTGTTAGAGAGAAAACACAAAGAGGATAATATAGCTTGGTTACACAACTAGTATGCAAACCGCATCCCTGACGGCTTATTACTGGTTGTGTGTAAGATGCTTATTATCAAAGTGAAAAGGCAGAATTTGCCATCTAAGAAGCTATTTTGTATAGAATCAAAGAAAATGGAAGAATAGCTCAAACAATTTGCACCAATTATTTTCCCTTTTATTGATGATTAGTATCAAACTATCTTTTCATCATAAAGAAATATGTCATAGTGATAAATTGTGTTGGTTTTGAATCTTAATATTATGTAATCTTTTCTATGTTCGATTCCCTAACTCTTGATTTTGGAAAATTAATTTTGAATTTAAACTGTTAGATCTTATCAGCAAATATGCTCCATTCTTTAGTGGGCCATTGTCTGTAGATACTTATTCCTTGGAGAGTATAATCCCAATTGTTAGAAAAGATATAAGATTAAATCTTTGAATTAGTTTGGGAAAGGAGAGAAAGATGCTGATTCCCTTGGCACAATAATTTACCTTTTGTGGTTTTCTTACATAAAAAATCCAAGCTTATTTGCTAATTAATTTTTTATGGATATTGATCAGGCTGCAGCTATTAGATTGGAATTCAGGGGTGGTGAGTGGAAAGATGCATTTATGCAGATGGATGGAGAACCATGGAAACAGCCACTGAACAGAGACTACTCGACGTTCGTTGAGATTAAGAGAGTGCCCTTTCAATCTCTAATGATCAGTGGGGAGTAAATTATCTGGCAGTTAGTTCATTCGGGTTTGGCTCCCTGGGTTGTTCGTTGAGATTGAGAGAGTGCCCTTTCAATCTCTAATGATCCATGGGGATTAATTATCTGGCATTTAGTTCATTTGGGTTTGGCTCCCTGGGTTGCTCATTTTTGTTTCCATCTTGGACCATTGTAAATTATGACTGTAGTCTGTAGATTATATTCATATGCCCAAAATTGTAGGAGCATTACTGTATCATTATCTTCGTTAGTTGTTGATATTGAATATTTGCAACAGTACTCAGGAGGGAATCAAACATCCTTGCTAATTATTCAATAAGTTATTCAAATTAGATGTTCTTTTTGCCCTTCATGTATATCATCATTCATCATCTGTGTAGAGCTACTTAAATCCTTTTTTTCAGTTGTGTTAAACGTATGTTTCTGAATAGAAGATATGCGTTGGATGGCCTATACATGATTTTATTTGCGTGAAGCTCAATGTGCGCGCGTTAAATAGGCTGAATTGTTACAGTTGATTTCAAGGCAAGTACGATATGGCTGCAGATTATTGCTTTGCCCACGAAGATATGTGCGACAAGCAGAAAAATACAACTTACTAGTCTACTTGCCATAGACAATTGCTGCTAATGTAAGGTGTATCTAAGATGCGTTAGGTGCGCCGATAGATGCATCATTACCCACTGAAGAATGAGCCTCCTCTTCATAGCTGCCAACAGTATCTGCTCCTTCGTTGGAATCCCTCGAATGGTTCTGCATATCATCAGTATCGGGCGAAGCTCCATTGCCTTCAGGACTTGCTTCAGGATGAACTCTGGATTCACTTCTCTTCATAAAAGGATGTAAGGAGGGATCTCTCTGGTCAAAGTGCTTCATCAAATCAATGATTTTCGACCAGAATGATCTTTCGGGATCGTGGTTGTTCAACTCGGGCCGGTGAAAACAAACAAAGTTGAACACATATATCAAGAGCGAAGACATGGAAGCAATTCCTGCGATGATGAACAGGCCTCCAAAGCTGTAAACACTGAGACTATCCGAAGACAACGTGGTTGGACCTTGACCTTCACAGGTTGCTTGATTGCCTAAAGCCTTTTCAATATTTTCCATTTTCTCCTTATCTTCAGTGACTTTCAAGATTGCCCTTGAGATGTAAGGGACTAGTGGGGATCCTAGCGGAAAGGCCTGAAACAAGGCGGAATGTATTTTAGTTATCTTTTGACGTGTATTTATCATTTCCAAAAAAAAAAAAAAAAAAAAAAAAATCATAAAGTTCATTCAGAACAATAGAGAATTTCAATATGTAGAGGACTTACAAAGCCGAATCCGTCAGTCCTGTAGGTTGGTCCGACCATCATATACCTTGAGCAGTAGCTAGCGAGGAAGATCTTAATGTAGGGAATTTCATCAAAAATTGCAGCTACCTCACCATTAGACAAAGCATCATGATAGTCTTCTGAGGTGGTATAATTCTTCAACCTGGTCTCATTAAAATTCAGTTTTTTTGTCAAGAGATCTTTCACAAAAGAATTGGTCTGGTATCCTACAAAGTAACCATTTTTCTGAATATCCTTAACATCAGTAAATGAAGGCTGCAGCCGTTGTACTGTCAACATTGAAGTCAAGCTTGCGGTGTAACTTTGTGTCAAGATTAGCACCACAAAAACCCATATGATGAGCACAAACCTTGACAAGTTGTTCACCACTCTCTCCCCTGGAACCATAACAAAAATGATTTTCAGTAAATATCACAAATGAATTAAAAGGAAAAAAAAAAAAAAAAACTCTTAACGTGTGCTATAAAGGCATAAGTGCTCCGAGGGCGTTACTATGAGCAAAGACGAGTGTTGAGAAGGAAAACCAAAATATTGTGCCAATTTGATGCTGTGGGGGGCCTCTGAATTCAGTGTTGATACGGTGTTCAAGAACCCAAACAACCAAGCCCGTGAAAATGAAAGCTGCTCCTGTTGTTAACCAAAGATCCCAACTTAGAGGCTTTAAGAATATCCAAAAGTTTTTCCTCTCATCATCTTTCACCAAAACTAACATTGACACGCCTGATTCTGAATACGGCAGCGTAAAATCAACAAACGTTGAACGATTAGCCACAATTGTTGTATCTCCCACTGCAGCATCGAATTCCTGCAATATGATTACAATTAATGAGTTTTTGTTCTTGAAATAATAAACATAAAACTTTCCTTCTGAACAAGATTGAAATTAAAATGTTTTACACGACTGCAAATGATCTTGGTCAATCTTTGTCCATTAAAAAAAGAGAATTACTACCGTTCAATGGTGCGTGCAGTTATCGATATTTACTACCGTACAATTGTGTGTGTGTGTGTGTCGATATTTCCTTACTCCCATTCCTACGCTTTGTTTTAAATAAATAAATAAATAAACACCTGAAGTTCTTTATTACTGACCCGATAAGTTCTCGTTCCAACTTACATGTTATGGACACAACTAAAACTTGGGATGTTAACAACTAAAAACTTAGAATGCAAGGAAAAAAAATACAAGTTTATTTTTAATAGAGATGTATTAAGAAGCAGTGTTCTAAACAACATTCAATTGCAGGTATGTATTCTTAGAAATATCTAAAGAACGGTTTTTAAAACGTACCTGTTTTTCGATTTTGTGAAGAAGTTCATCGAAACTCCCATCATGGAATGGAACAAATTCATACGGGAGTGGAAATTCTAAAACTTGTAGTACAGCGTGGAACATATCGTAGCAGAAACCTGAAACTTGGGTGGTCTTGTTTTTATTTTCAACTACTTTAATAAATTCAGTAAAACCTTCTCTCACAGGAACCCCAATCTTCAACTTCCTAGGCTGATCTATTGTATTTCCTGGCCAAATTGGATTCTTCAGATTGTTTGTCGCTCTACCGTTATTATCATTCAACTCTGAAAGAAGTTCTTTCTCTTTAGTCCAGTATCCGATAACTCTCTCAGAAGTTCCTATCACATTGAATATTTCAAAGGCTGAAGGTTCCAATTGTCCGTTAACCAAATGAAAGTTTCCACTTAAGCCTTCAAATGTAGTGTTTATCAATGTGTCAAGAAGCTTCGCACCCATTTCAAATGTTCCCAAGGCTGCTATATCAACTCTACTCTTGCTTGTATTTGACTTCAAGAAGCTAGAATTCTCTATGCCAGCCCTCTCTACAGCCATAGCTATTGCCCATACTGTATCATATGCCCACAATCCAAAGAGGTTTGATCCTCCAGTTGAGCCATCTGGTTTATCTGCCGACTTGATCCATCTCAATTTGAAATGTTCAAGTTTTTTTGAGCTTGGTATGTATGGCCTTAAACCCAATACTCCTTGCATCGATTCCATGTCTTTAACAGGATCCAACAATGTCGATAAACCTTGTGTGGCAATCCATGCATACCCTTCACTCATCATTCCTGCAATTTTTGCTTGTTTGAAGAGCTTGGAACCAAGAGAAGCTGTCATATGCACCAAGAAAATCGTAGTTCGGTTTTTCTTTAGCTTCTCCAGCTCCATCAAAATTTCATTATCATTAGCATTTGATGAAACGACACTTCTATAACGAACCCTAGTGTCAGATTCTTGTAAAGCATCGATCAGATATGGAATCAAGCCACTACCGTAATCTGTATCTTCATAAATTAGGATAATTTCCCTCCAACCATAGGCTTTAACAATGGATGCTAGGGCTTTCACTTGAGAGGAGTCATTATAGGCAGAACGAACGAAAAACTTGTTTTCATGCTCACTTGGAGAAAGAGAAGGACTTGTAGCTGAAAATGAAATGATTGGAACCTTTGCTTTTTCTCCGAGATTGATCACAAACTTAGCTTCTGATGACCTTTGAGGTCCAATGATGGCATGCACTTTTTCATTCTTCATCAAATCAATAGCTGCATTTGGTCAATATTTGATAGATAATTATTAGAAAATGCTTGATCTACCGGTAAATAATGGCATTTCATGTTTCTATGAGGGATTTCTTTAAGTAGAGAGTAAGTGACAGTAACAGTGAATGAAAATATTACCTGAAAATGCCGCAAGAACGACATCGTTTTGAGAATCCCTGGTGAGGAGATTCAGCCTTGTCCGATAATGGGAGTTCCGAGAATAGAAGTCGGAGAGTGCCATCGATATAGTCCTATTTGCCATGCTTCCCACAGTGGATTTCATATCTAGAATTACACCCACTTTTACAATTTCCATTGATTCTGAGGGCTCAAGTATTGGAAATGAAAAGATGACTAAAATAAGCAAGAGCAAGTACTGATTTTGGCTCGCCATTGTCTAAGCTTTAGTGGGAGAAGAGCCAGCAGACTGATCGCATTTAGGGATGGCAATGGGGAGGGGAGGGGAGGGGACCAATCTCCCCGTACCCATCCCTGATATTTTGCGTATGTCCTCGTCCCCTCCCCGTCTCCGCCAGAATTACTTGAGAGAATCTGCATTCCCTCCCTGAATAATAAAAGGAGATCTCCGAGGGTCCCCGATCCCCGAATAACTAATACATTTTTTTTTTCGATTTTGAGTTAATCATATTAAAATAAAAAATTCAAACAAAAGTAAAGTTCGAAATATATCTTATATTAATATCCATTACAAAAGTCACATACATTAAATTAGTAAGTAACGCAACATGTAAGGGATACAAACTTCTTTTATAAACTATCATGAACAAATCAATAGTCTAATACAAAATTATTACAAATAAAATCGAATTTAGATTCAAAATTAACTTTTTCAATAGTGGCGTGGACACTTTATAAATGTGGATTATTCCCTTTACAACACAATAGTTAAATCGGAGCAAATCAAGAGCAAATATTAGATTAGATTAGATTAGATTAGATATTAAAATTGTGATTCGCTGTGGGTAATTATAACATCTAAAAATAAATAAAAAAATAGATTTAAGTTTAAAATATTTAAAGAATATTAAAATTAAAAAATTTTGGACTAATAGAATCTACTCGGTCTTTTTAATGTCTTAAATAAAAATTTAGGATTTTAATTAGTTAATTAGGCCTAAAAATTTAATAATATAAATATTTTGATATTTTTTATTTTTACCAATATTTATAATTTTATAATTTATTTACTAATAATTTTAAAAAATTAAAATAAAATTAAAAATTAAAATGAGAAAATGGGTAGGGGATGGGGATTCCACTTCATCCCCATCTCCTCCCCGAATAATAAATTGAGTAAAAAAATTTCTACATCTCTTCCCCGAATAAGAAATTGGATATGAAATTATCTTTATACTCTCTCCAAATGGAGAAAATCTCTGAAGATACCCGTCCCGTAAAAATTTTTACCATCCCTAATCGCATTTCATTAGTAGCGTCAATTATATCCTCTCGTGACTTATGACAATAATTGCACGGAGAGGAGCTACCCGACAGTCTCAATAATGATGGCTCGAGGAAGCTGCATATATTTCAAAACTCGTGGCTTCTAACGAACAAGCTAGCGATGGTTAATTAATGCTAAATGATATTTCTATCGTGCATGACTAACGACCATGCACAACTTGGCTCGTCCTTGGCCCATGCCAACGGAAAGTCTTCCTTAATTGTTTCTTCCAAAGAGTCAAAGACTTGGGTCGTAACACGGCAATGACTTGCGTCTAAGTCGTCTCTTGCATCTCAGAACTAGCTGGAGCGGAAGACAACCCATCACGTGGAAATTCTAGTCACTTCAAGTATTCAAATATATGCTGGTTATTGAATGGTTGCTGACTTTATTGTGTTTATTTAGGGCAAATATCATTTCAGGCCTTATAATTTGAGCTAATTATTTAATTATCTAGTTTATGTATTTTCAACTGTCACCCAAGCGGTCCATGTCAATAAGTAATTCTATTAAAATTAAAATTCATTTAATTATCATTCATTTTTCACAGGTTGTATGTTAGATTATTTGAATTTTAATATTCATCTTACAAGAATATTATTTTAATTTTAAAAAGTTAGATCCAACATTAACCGAAGTGTGTGTGTGTATATATATATACTTCTAAAAAAGGTTTAATCGCATAAAAGATTGGTAGTTTTATTTTTATCTTAGGACTCGAAGTCTTTGTCGACATTGTTGGACACGGTAGTGCACTCATTGCTGATCAAACATAAACCTCATTAGTGTTGGTGGGGACTCCAGGAAAATTGCTGAAAAGTCTAACCGAAAGTGTAACCAAACCAACTAAATTTATATTTGCTTTATTTTTTTTAACTAAAAAATGTTGCGGAAGAGGGAGCATCACCTGTATTTATTTATAATTTAGGGGCAGAACAGTGAATTGGCAACTCTACAAGCTATAATTATGTCGAGTACTCTTAGGATGAGGGACAATAAAACCTCATTATTTCTTTGAAAATTGCCAAGTTACATATAAGTATTTGGGTTCAAATTCAAAATTCAGAAAATGGAAATTAAATAATTTTAGTTCATTACCTTTGTTAATTTATTCTATATCTAATAAACAACAAAGTTTTGATTATTTATCATCCGACGCCAACCATCAAAATGCGGTATCATCATATGCATGGCAAAAATTAGTCATATTTGTGAAAGAAGCTTGAGCATTGCTGGGCGTGGGCGACACTTAGCCTGCAAAGGCTGAACCTTTGCCAAAACAAGCCCAGACGCCTCGGCCATGTCCTCCATCTTCTCACCAACTCTTTCCCACTCAAAGCACTGAATCAATGATCCCAGCGTCAATCCAACAATCCTCATTGACAAGGCTTCACCAGGACAGCTCCTTCTCCCTGACCCAAATGGCATGAACTTGAACCCATGATCTCTCGCGCCTTCGATCCCCTCAAATCTCTCAGGATTGAACTTTGTTGGATTCTCCCAAATTTTAGGGTCATTTTGTATGGCCCATATGTTCACCAATAGCATTGTGCCACGCGGTATGCGGAACCCTCCAACCGTACACTCTTCTGATGATTCATGTGGCAATAGAAAAGGCCCTGCTGGGTACAACCGCAATGTTTCTAATATAATACAACGAAGATAAGGGAGTTTAGTCAAATCAAGTTCATCAACAAAACGATCAAATCCTATTTGATTGTCAATTTCGCTTCGTGCTTTTTCCAAAATATCTGGATTGTTTAGCAGAAGTGACATTGCCCATTCTATTGTCCCCAATGAAGTGTCATTTGCTGCTACTAAGAAAACCTGTAGAAATTAAGATGCAGTAAAAACATCATTATTGTTGGTAACTCATTCAATCTAAAACCTTAAGAGTCCGCTTAGTAATTTGTTAATAATATTAGCGGTCAATTGAAAGTTGCTTTAATTTCATCCCGTACTTTTTGAATTTATTGTTGTAGCAAACAATAGTAGCAATCTGCAAGTATTTACCAGACATTTTAAAAAGTAAGCTGAAATTAAAAAAAAAAAATACAACAGACCGAACTTAAGTTATTAGATAAAGAACCAGTGGTAGTATTAAAGACAAATTAATGTCTTACTAGCATGAGGCTTTTAATAGTTTCGTCCTTGTAAAACTGGGCATCTGATTGGTCTTGCAAAGACAACAAAACTTCAACCATCGTCTTCATTCTCCGATCATTCGCATGATCAATCCCCATTTTTCTTTTATTGTCTTCTATTAAATCTTGCATAAACCGATCTCTCTTCTCTTGCAAAGCAATAAACTTTCTCTCTGCAGCTCCAAAAGCTAGCCACTTTAACACCGGCAAAACATCTAATGCATTTACCCCGCCACCAACACGCACTGTTTCAGCCATCATCTCTCGAAATCTCTCTGCCTCCTCCGCGACTCGGGCAGCCACATCGTCGCCGAAGTACCTCTTCCCAGCCATCATCCTCGTAATCACGTTCAGCGTAAAGTCAAGGAAAGCAGATTTCATGTCCACCGTTTGATTTTGATTGTTGATGAGTCTTTGAATCAATGATCTGACCTCGTCCTTGCGTATGCAGCAAGAAAGCGTTTGGAGACTTGTGTTTGATAAGATATCATGAGAGAGAAGTTTCCTCAGGTTTCTCCAATGGCTGCCGTATGGGGACCACACCAGGCTGGTGCTGTTGTAGCCTAAGTGCTCTCCGAGGAGGATACGAGGGCGGTTGGCGAAGACGACGTCGCTTTTGGTGAAGCATTCTTCTACGGCGGATGGAGAGGACAAGAGGAGGACACGACGGGTGCCGAGGTTGAGGAGGAGAACAGGGCCGTGTTTGGATGAGAGTTGGGAGAGAGTTCGGTGGAGAGGTTTATTCTTGAAGATGAGGTAAAGGTGGCCTACGATGGGCAGAGCTGGGAAGGGGTTTGGTGGGAGATTTTTTATCTTGTTATTCAAGTGGGTTGCTACGATGTACAAGGCTATCAAGAGAATTAAGTACAAAAGCATTTTGCCTGAAAGCTGAAACTACAGCTTGCAATCGAAGCTGGTTTATTGGATGCAAAGAACAACATATTTAAAGCAGGCATATACCATGTCTCTACTATTTATATTTGTAGATGAATTAATGCAAAGATTGAAAATGTTGAACCTGCTGTAATATTTTTGGATGATTATTACGATACGTGCAGATCCTTGTTTCATAATAATATATTATATTATAGTAAGGAAAATTACATATTCTCCCCTGGGATATAAGCTGAGAATACTTACACCTAAACTCATATAGGCTAAGATACTTACCCCCTCAAATTTAAAAACATTACTCTTAACTTTCTTATGCTAACAACTTAAGTTATTCTACAATAAAAAAATCCATATTGCCCTTAATCAATTTAAGTTATTTTACAAATAGTAAACATCCATGAACATGAAATATTATATATGTGTTATGACAATATTATCTTTAATAAATTAAATTAAGTAATAATAAGTTAAGTTAATTACTTAATTTATATAACATTTTATTTTATTTTTCATATTTTCTTGGTTTAAAAACTGAAAACTGTAAATAAATTAGTGCAATACAACATTTGAAGGTTTGGTGAGGCTTATTTAATTTGTTATCAATAAGAGAATGTATTGTCTTATGTAAATAAAATTAATATATAATCCATGATGTGATGAAAATGGAATAAAATGGAATTATCTTACTATGGAGCAAAATTTTAAAAGAAAATCTAATATACAAGGCCAAAATTCTAAATAAAAATAAATTATGTAATTAACCTAACTTATCAATGACAATATTGTCACATTACACACAAAAAGATATTTTATTTTGATGGATGTTTAGGGGCAATATAGACATTTTCAATTAAAATAACTTAAATTGTTAGTGTAAAGGGGATAAATACAATATTTTTAATTTTTAAAGGAGGTAAGTGTCACAGCCCATTTGAATTTGGATGTAAGTATTTTGAACTTATATTTGAAGGGGAATCTATAGTACTCCTCCCATTATGGTAACAATAGGAGAAATGAATTTGGGTTATCGACATAAGAAATAAATTATGGTTTCACGTCACAAAATGACATGGAACCGTTAACTAACAATATTTAAACATGTGGTGAGATAAATTCAAAAAAGTTTTGAAACAAAAATTACATATTCTTTTCGCCATATGATACATAATATTCACTGGAATTGGTGCATGTAACAAAGTTGGTCTGTATACACAAATAATCTTATTCTAAAGATTGAATTGTTGATAATATTATTGTATGATTTTATTACGTCCAGTATTTCTTAGAATTTCTCATTTATTTGTGTTGAGATCCTAAATATATTGAATGGTGCGGGTGCATTATATTTGAAACCATATTTAGATTTGTGACTTTAGGTTTTACACGAAATCTTTAAATTTAGGTTAGATTTGAGGCTTATAATTTATGTTAAGATTTGAATCTTGTGAATTTTTGCAGCGGATGCACCAGTCCAGTAGTAAGCGTAAAATCTGGATCAACCCCATAGTTAAAGATGAACGAGAATGAAAAGCACATGGATGCCAGAAGGAGATTTGCTGAGAGAAAGGAGATCCCAGTTCTGTCATTTAGCGTAGGAAGATATTATTTCATATTTCAAGCTGGCGGATGTATCGTATATCGTTTACTTATTTAATTGCGTAAAGATTTGGAATACGTTCGGAACATGGAACTTGGAAGGGAAATGACTCCTTACCAAGAGCGTGGGCACACGTAATTATTAGATTGTCTGCCGACATCTTAGCCATTGGAAGTTGTCTAGACCATATCATTACCTAATAATTTAAGTTATCAAAGTCAATTTATAATTTCTTGATAGATCTTCACGTTATATCCAGGGGCGGATTCACCTTAGGACCAGTGGGGACTTAAGCCCCCACTGGAAAATTTTTTTTTAATAATTAATTTAGTTTTTTTAAAATTCTCAATAATTTTTTCTAAAACCCCCACTAATTTATAATCAAGCCTATAATTTTTTCTAAAACCCCCAATAAATCATTATGATTTTTTTTAAAGCCCCTAGTAAATTACTATGCTGTCTCCGCCCCTGTGACATATATCCATGTTATTTTGTTGTCTGTAGTTTGATAATTAAATGGATTGATTATTATTGACCATCACTTGTCAGAAAAATAATGTCAATTTGTTTTTCTGACAAGTGATGGTCAATAATAATCAATCTATATATATATTCTGACAAGTGATGGTCAATATATATATATATATGGACTTTGCTAGCTTACAGAATCTGTAAGTTACAGACCGCAGCATCAGCCGTTGGATGTGATTGAATGTGGAGTGAGAAATTAAACAATAGAAAATCGAATGGTGGGATGGTGGGAGATGTTAGTTACAGAGTCTGCACCATAGACAGGTATATGTATATATATATATTGTTAATTTGTTTTTCTGACAAGTGATGGCCAATAATAATCAATCTTGCTCCGGTGACAAAGCAAACAGAAGCATCAATTCAGTAGCGTTATACAATTATTGGTCGCTCTTCTGATCGTTAATTTAAGGATAAATTTGTAAATGTTGATATTCTACGGTTTGAAAGATCGAAAGTACGCATGTCACCGGAGCAAGCAAGAGAGCACTGAAATCAATGGACACTGCAAAATCTACAATCAGCACAAATCAATACATGCAAGAATCCAGTGCACGTTTCTCAAGGGAGATGTAATAAGCAATATCCCTCAAAATTTGGTGAGAATCTGAGGGATATTTGGTGAGATTTGTGGCTAGAGTGAGATGAGATTTGGCATGTGGGCTTCCGGTGCGTGAGTTGTGTGAGATGCTCACCACAGTGAGAATTTATAGTAAGCACAAAACGTACAGTTCTGTGCTCATTGTAGTAAGAATCTCATTTTCCTAATCAAAGAGTAGGCTAAAGATTCTTATAGTTGGGATAAACCGATTAGGATCCACAACTATTTTATTTTTTTTCTTACCTTTCTTAATTTTTAAGTTCAGGGAAAAATTCAGCTTAATTATAAATAAATTAAAAAAATGACTTTATTTTAACATCAAAAATAAAAAATCAATTTAAATCACTCATTACAGTAGGAGAGCTTAAGAGAGAAAAAACAAGAAATTAAAGCAGTCTTAATTAAATCGAAACTTATAATAATTAGAAATATTTTAATTCAATTTAGTTGTCCATTTAGAATTTTATTGTTTATGCATTAGTTATTCGAGTTGTATTCTTAGTTGTGATATGAATCTTATTAAAGTAGGGCTTATATTCAAATTAAAATAAATTATAGTTAGTATAAATAAGTATATTTTGTAACTTTTACAAGCAAACTTAATATTAATAAACTCTTGGTTTAAATTCTATTCTTATTATTTTTTCGTATTCAGTGGAATCGATGAGTTTTAGGTTCTTAAATTTACGAGGTTTTTTTTAAGATCAACATAAATTTATTTTATTTCTTTATTTTAAATATTTTTAAACTAATCAAAATATTGAAAATTTCCATAATTTTTTTCCATCAATCCACATCAAGGTCCTTGTCCTGTAAATTGCAACTTGCAAATGAAATTGGGTAGATTAACATGCTGCATTACACATGTGAAGATCTTAATGCTTCTTTTGAGGTTGGCGTGCTGTGACTAGCTGTTATGAAAGGAAATAAAAGTAGATAGTATTGTTAAATAATTCAAATTTATCGAAAGAAGCTTGAGCATACTTGGACGAGGGTGACATTTAGGTGACGTTCATTTTTTTTTTTAAAAGTTAAAAATACTTAAATTAATTTAAATTTTAAATAAAGTTAAATATTTAAATTTGAATGATATTTTATTTTTATCAAAATATTTAAAAATAAGTATTCAGTTATTTATTTTTTAAATTTAAAAATCTAACAAATTAATACTTTTACGTTTGTATCCTCACAAAATTTAGATGTTAAATAAATAATAGACATATCAAAGAATATAAATAAAATAATATTTTATCATAAAATAAATCATATTTAAATAAAAATAATTATTTAATATTTTAAATGTCAATTTTATTGTAATTTATGATTGAAAATATTCATAACACAATAGTGCTACACATTATGTTCAATTCAATGGCGGTCTCTTGGAATCCTGAAGATAGAATCAGCAACACCAATCTGCCGGAACACGTCATTCATCCCATCTTCCCATTCCTTGAAACCATTGACGTCACTAGGGCTAGCGCCTTATTTCTCCCATATATGAAAGGGAAACTAGCGCCTTATTTCTTCCATATATAAAAGGGAAAAATTTAAAGATTTTGTCAATTGGGTGATTTTGTCAATTGGATGTTAGAATTATCATCTCAAAATGGGTCGATTTTGATGTATTGATTTAGAAGATGTTTCATTGTGGGATTATGAGCAATATCGAAACTTTATTTCAAGTTGTTCCCTACTTGTGGATTTGACAATGTGATATTGTGTGTTTCATGGTTATGAGATTCTTGACATTTCTTCCGCCAGCATGAAGAATTTGGATCTAAATAGACTTGATTTCAGGGACCCTGTTGGTGATTCCTTGGAGAACTTCAAGATAAATACAGCTTGCCCAAGTCTTCGTTCTTTTGAATTTTCAGGTTCAGAGCTAGGGGAATTCTCCTTTCATGGTCTCAACTCCTTACACATGCCTTAAATGACATAGAGGCATTGCCTTATTCAAAAGACAGTTGTCATATTCTTCGGGATATCCTCGAAGGACATTTCAGTACTAAAGTTTTGACACTACATAATTTCTCTATGGATTTTTTTTTTCAAGAAGTTAAATCATGTTAACATTGAAACTATTATTTGCTATATTGAATCTTAAGCAATCCAAGTAAGTCAAGCTACATTTAAACTTTATGCAATCACATAATTACTTTTGTTTCTTTTGAAAATAAGAATCCTATCAAATGGTGAACTTCGACGTACAAATGCTAGTTTGCTCTTAAGACTCGGTGCAAGCCAATTTATGTGAGGAGCTTAAGTTTATGTCTATCATCATTGATTAATTTTGGTGCACTTATTGCACTTCTCTAGAGTACTTATAGTTTCTATCTCTTTGTTCTCTGTGTCGTGCCACCAATGCCTCTTGCCACTTCATTTCGATAATTTGAAGTCTTTTAATACTAAAGGATGTTGACATGAGGAAGCAATAATCAGCTTGCTCAACTGCTCTCTTCATCTAGAAGCTCTTATGGTAATTTTAACATTAAAGCTATTGATTCTGGTAGAAATAGTTTCTATATAAATATTATTCGGTTTTTTGTTAGATATGGTAGCATCAAATGTATGAGAATTTCAATCTTTCAGAGTGCCATTAACATTCTTTATTGTGAATGTTTGCATTTTGTTAAAGTCTAGAAAAACAACTCTTTATAGAAAGAATTGGCAAATGACAAAAATATGTCAAGTCTTTTTATAGAAAGAGTTATATAATCAATGGATTGAACTTGACGATCTATTATCTTATAATGATGCTCCTTTATATATACTGTAATTTATTAAGTTACTTATCAGTACTTCAATTTGTTCTTTCTTTGCAGCAGCAATATTACGAAGGTGATGAAGGTTGTTGGATGCTACCAGATAAGGTTATTCCATGTTTGACATATAATCTCAAGCCAGTTGAATGTGTAGGCCGGAATAAAGAACTTGAGTTGATGAGATTCTACTAAAAAATGGACACATGTTGCTGTTATGGCAGCAAATGAGTATTATGGGGGAAGTAGTAAAGAATTATCCGAGGGGGATAGTCTCGGAGGTTACGAGTTTTCCAAAATTATCTTCAAGTTTTGCATTTATATTCCTTGGTAAAGACCAAGGGTGAACTTTTTAAAATTTTAGGATATCTGCAGAAGAGCACAAACGTATAGTTATTTTAGTGACATCCCTATGTTTAACTGAAATCCCAAGTAATTATGTTGCTTTTGCAATGATGCAGACTTATGTTTTATCCATTTTTGTATCTTAGCCATATATTTTTCTTTCTCTTTCTGTACATAGATTTTGAATACAATTGGATAATTGTATAATTTCTAATCGTTTTTCAGTTTGCTTCTTCTTGGTGGAAGACTTTCATGTTTCTTTAGATTGATGAGTAGTAATTAGTCTAATTGCATATGAAGAGTCCTTTTATATGTTGTTCAAATTTTAAAGTACAAGATGGGATTGCCTTCTGAAGTAGAAGGAGATGTGACAAGTCATTAATAATCCCCGGAAAAGACTATTTGGCAATACTTTCCATAATCAAATTAATGTTAGGGATCCCAATATTTTAACCCCTTAAATGTTGGGATACCTAGCATTATTATAGGATTCAATATGTGGAACAAATTTTGGGGAAGTTGGTTCTTCAATATCAAGATAGAATGCTGCAAGTAAAATTTAAACAGATTAGGCAAAGCTGTTTGGATGATTGAAAATTGTTGACGGAGTATTATGGACTGTAAGACTGGTTGTGATTCCATTGTTGTGCTTCATTTTTCCCACTCATTGAGACCCAGAGAGTTTAATGATCTCGTTACTTGAAAATAGGGATTAACTGTGATGCTTTGTTATTGTTGTGAATTTGGCTTTGATACGACTAACCAAATTCTCCCCAAGACACTTAATTCTGTATCAATGGTTTGAGAATTAACAGCACAGATTTTCGAGCAACAATCACACGCAAAAAACCAAAGCATTAAAGAAACAATATGGCACCAAGTATAAGTGGTTCAGCACCAAGAAGTGGTGCTTACATCCACTGGAAACAAAGCAACAGTCTTTCACTAAATCGTTCACAAAACAATACAAGAATAGGATTTGATTCACAGAGAACAAGAACTTGTAAACCCCTTTCTCTCTCTATCTATCTCTCTACTCTCAGTGTTTCCCAAGTCATGTATTGATGATGACCAAGCCTGCACCCTTTTATCCTCTGTTTCTGGGTTGTTACGCTAACTACCATTCCCTCCAAAACTATCCAAGAAGCTCTGCCTCACGTGCTTGTCACACGCTGATTTAAGTGTGATTAAGAAACGGCACTCAGAGATGTCGTTTCTTGATCCAAAGAAAAGTTAGCTTCAACACACGTGCAAATCACGTGTACTACTAAAGGTAGAACTGACGACTGAGAATATGTCGGTTCTGGCTTCAGGAACTCTACAAGTGACAAGTCATCCGAGACTGAATCCTCTAAACGACTTGTAGTACTTTTGAGTTTCGAGTTCAATGTTTATCAGTTATTGTGTGTGGAAATGCAATCACTATTTTCAAAAAGGGTTCTGATTTGACCAAAGATGAATTCTAAAATAATTTGAGAAAGTTATTGTGCTCATTACGAAGAAGAAAGATTTTGATTAAAATATTAGTAAAGTACATATATTTCTTCACTTCATAAATTTGCCAAAACTAAGGTATTTGTGGCTTTCAATTCCGTACTCGAACTTCAATATTTACAATATCGATCTTATTAAGTTTGGTGGGATGAAATGGGCAACTACAAACTTAAGAGTGCTTGCTTAAATCTTGAGTGTCTCAAAACATTTGCTCCATTGTTAATGGCTTTATGTACGTTTTAAGGGCTTAAGACACTTTCCAAAGGTTTAGAACTTGTCCACAACAACTTTCTTTCTTGACATTATACGAGTTACTAACTCCAGAAGTGAACCTCCAGCAAACTAAAATACTTTTATAAGCCATAGTGACATTGAATGAATAAGGGAAATTTAGGACAGTGATTAGGAAAAAAAGGAAAATAATAACTGTGATTTGAAGTTCCAACATACAAATTAGAAATTACAGATTAAGATTAGTAATGTGATTTGAACTAACCATAGATATTATGTTTCTCCCTGGAATGCAGCTGTGGATCTACTAGAGAAGTTTCAAGTAGATGCCATTATAGGGCAACAAATATCAGCTGCAGCTCCATTTTTAGTAGAGTTAGGAGAAAATTTTCAGGTGCCAATTATTTCATTTTTCGAAACAAGCCCTACTCTTTCTCTCATTGAGAGCCATTATTTCATTCGAGTTGCTCAAAATGATTCCGTTCAAGCAAAAGCCATCTCTGCTGTTTTACAAAAATTTAATTGGCATGAAGTTGTCCTAGTGTCGAAGACACCGATTATGGTACCAGTTTCATTTCTTATTCAGTTGATGCATTGCAAGAGACTAATATCCGGGTAGCGCACATGAGTGCAATCCCAAAATCAACTGAAGATTTTCAAATTTCAAAAGCTTTAATGAAGTTGATGACAATGCAGACTAGGGTTTTCGTAGTGTACATGAATACCGCCCTTGTGTCTCGGCTATTTGCACTTGCAGATCAGAATGGAATGATGAGTAAAGGCTATGCATGGATCATCACTGCGGGCTTATCCAATTCACTTAATGTTCTGGACTCTGACGTCGTTGATTCAATGGATGGTGTGTTGGGTGTTAGGTCTCATGTACCCAAGTCTAAAAAACTTGAATCTTTCGACAATAGATGGAAAATAGAACTCCATTTGCTGTGTTTACTTTCTGGAATGGGAGTGAAGAGTGTGGATTCCTCCCATTCTAGTATTTACTTCACTTATTTAGTGAATGATTGGGAATCCCATTCCGTGGGCTCCACTTATTTTTGGAGTGGGGAGTAGGAGTGGAACTGCCATTGGGGGAGGTGGGAGTGGTAATTTATTTTATACCCTTTTTATTTTTAATTCAATTTAATATTTTATAATTAATAAAATAAAATAAATAATATTATATTTATTTAAATAATATTATTATATTTAACTAAATAATAATTTGCATTGATTCTAAGTTAAAATTATTTTAAAATAATATTATTATATTAATAGAGAATTAATAAATATAATATTATTGTATTTATTTTAAAAATAATAGTACTATATTTATTTAATATTAATAATAATAAATAGTTTATTCTAAGAAAATATTAATTTTGTACTAAATAATATAATATTATTATTTTATATAATAATAAATTTAATAAAATTATATTAAATAAAATAAAATAACGTTTCATTTTATATTAGAATTAAAATTAATAAAAAAATGTTATGTTCATAATTAAGAATATTAATAATTATTATAAATTTACAAATATAATAAAATAAATATTTATTCATTAAATATATTTTTTATTAGCTTTGTAATTAAAAACTATAATAATTTAAATAAGGATAAAATTGTAATTTGAAACTATTTACTCCCAATCCAAGATAAAATAAACACATAAATTGGATTCTAATCTCCATTCCATACTTCCATTTCAGTGTAAGTAAACAACTTACTCCCACTCTCACTCCACACTCCCAATCCTAGGATTCCCACTCCTCAGAATTCCCACTCCAATCTAAAAAGTAAACGCTACCTTAATGAAGCCGAATAGTCCACTGACTGGGATCAACTTTTCTTGCTTGTGGGCATACGATACAATTTGTGCATTAGCCAGGGCAGCAGAGAAGATTTTGCCGCCCACAAATCCGAGCTTTGTCAAGCCCAACACTAGCAAAAGCAGAACAGATTTGTAAGTTTAGGTGCTTCAAGGATTAGATCAAGACCTAGAGATGAACTTAGGAACACCAGATTCAAAGGATTAAATGGGGAATTTAATTTGATTAATGGACAGTTGGAAAGTTCAGTCTTTGAAATAATTAATGTGATTGGAAATGGAAGAGTTGTAGGATACTGGACTCCTGAGAAGGGAATATCACAAAACATAGGTTCAAATTATAAAAATGGCTTGAAGCAGATCATATGGCCTGGAGACTCAACAACAACACCAACAGGTTGGGCTATACCGAGTTTAAAAATTGGGGTTCCCGTGAAATTAGGTTTTCCGGAATTTGTTGAACAGCGCAAGAATGGTAACAAAACTACTTACACTGGATTCTCTATAGATGTTTTCTCTACTGTATCAGAAACGTTGAACAAAGATTTAGGTTTTAAAGTTCTTCATAATTTCATTGGTTTTGAGGATGAGACCGGACTAATGGACGGGAGCTATGATGATCTTCTTCTCCAAATTAAGAACAAGGTTCAAGCCAATCTCTTTTCTCATGTACTCTTAGTTTCTTTCAAATAATTTTTTTATTGTGATTGAAACTAGAAATTCAATTTTGTATTTGCGTATCTTTTAGAAATTTGATGCTGTTGTGGGCGATACAACAATTGTGTCGAACAGGACAGATTACGTTGATTTCACATTGCCGTACTCAGAATCAGGATGAGTATCTTTAGCTTGATTTCACATTGCGTATCTTTAGCTTGTACTAGCTAAAGACGACAATCGTGAGAACATGTGGATCTTCTTGAAACCTTGGACATGGGATCTTTGGTTAACAGTTGGTACATCCTGCATCTTCATTACGATTGTCATACGTGTTATGGAGCACAATACTGAAAACACCGAGTTCAGAGGATCATATAGACGACAGCTCGCCATGATCTTGCTGTTTCCATTCTATGCTTTCGTAGCATTCAATGTGTATTCCTGAATAATCTCATTTTTCAATTATTCAACCATTTCCTTTTACCAAGTTCAATGTTAGCCAGATTAGTCAATATTTATATGTTTCGATGCAATAACAAGATGTTATTTGTAACAAGTAGTTTTGTTGGTTGGTTAATTGGTCACTTAGTTTTCAATTTTCTATTTTTTTTTTTAGTTCTTTAAAAATGGGTTCAAAAAAGGAACGTCATTTCTGGGGAGAACCGAACGGCATTCCTTAAAGTAAATCTCTATCCCTAGGTTACATGTTACATTATTGCTATTTTATAAATATTTAGTTCTAATACTGGTAACAGGGGAATTGGTGGTCAGAGACTGCTCTAGGTTTGTGTTGGTGGTATGGCTATGGCTTGCATTTATCCTGATGCAGAGTTATAATGCAAGTTTATCTTCAATACTAACTATAGATAAATTGGAGCCTACGTTTGATAACCTAGAAAGGCTACGAACAAAAGATCACTTCATTGGATTCCAACGCGGTTGCTTTGTGGGAAATTTATTGGAGAAGCAATTTAATTTCAGCCGTAGCCAGCTCAAGTCATATGGCACTATCCAGGAGTACCACGAGGCCTTGTCCAATGGAAGTAAAAATAGAGGTGTTACTGCAATATTTGATGAAATCCCTTACGTCAGAGTCTTTCTTAAGGCATATGACTCTCAATATACCACGGCCGGACTAATTTACAGAACCGTTGGATTTGGTTTTGTATGTGCATATACATCTATGTTTATTGTGCATTTCAAACTTCAATATATGAATTTTATTAATTTGGTAACTTGCATTTTTCAGGCATTCCTAAAGGAGTCTCCTCTTTTTTCATATTTTTCAAAGGTAATTTTGCTTGTTAGAGAGATCGAGACTAAAATGGATGAAATTGAGAAAAGGTATTTTGGAGAGAAAGTTACATCTGCAACTCTAGCCCCGACAATTTACACAGAAAGTTCTAGTCTCCGGGCCTATAATTTCGGTGGCCTCTTCATTATAGCAGGGATGGCTACTTTATTAGCCATTACCGTTTCAGAAAGGTTTATTTGGCAGAGACCAGTTGCACTCGTAAGACAGTATCTCACATCTAACCATCCTGCTAACGGGATAGAATTAGCGGCGCAGCCAACAGCTGAGACGGATGCCGGTGATCATTCATCTGAAGTTCATCAGGCTTCAGGAAATTCTGGAAGGATTTCTGTGCATATCAAAGAAGATATTGCAGTGGAATAGAATGAAGCACAGAAAGCTAAATCCCTTGCCCTGACTATGTCAATGTAACATATAGGATCCAAGCAGATTTCCACATAAAACAAATATATAAAGTTAAAATTGCAGTCATTGTGGCATCAAAATATGGTAGATGAATTCCAAATTATAAGCTACATGGAATTTGTCTTTTGTTCTCTTTTTTTAAAAAAACAAACAAACGATGAATGCAAACTATTTTCATACTTGCATAAACTCTACGGACAATTGTACTGTCTAACACAGTATCCCTTACCCAGACAAAATATGCATAACTTTTATCTATATGCATTCACATCTCATATTTGCGAAGAACTAACTCAATACTAGCAGTTCATCAGAGATAGAGCCAATCTATTATGAATGGTGAGCTTCGGCATTCTCTGTTTCATCTTCTCCTGCAGAAGTATCTCCACTGATATGGCCAAAATTAGTCCTCTCAGAGTTGCCTGAATCCTCTGCTTGATCAGGTGACAACGAATGTCCACCAGCTATATCCGTCTCAGGAAGTGTTGTTGGTTGTGCTACTAATTCTACCTCATTAGAAGGACTCTTTTGAGATGTCAAATACTTGTTAACAAGTGACACAGGCTTCTGCCAAATATACCTTTCGGAGATGAGTAGTGCCAATAATGTAGCAATCCCCACGATGATGAAGAGGCCACCAAAATTATAAGCACGAAGGCTTGAACTTTCACTGGAGATCGATCGAGCTAGAGTTGGAGTCATAACATTCTCTCCGAAATACTTTTTCTCAATTCGGTCCATTCTTGTTTGGTTCTCCCTGACTAATAAAATGGCTTGTGAAAAATGAGATACTAGAGGAGAGTCCTTAGCAAAAGCCTGCATACAGAAAATGAATAATGTGACACGTGGTAAATTTTAAACAAGATTATAAAGAGAGAAATGAATTACATACAAAGCCCAATCCATCAGTTCTGTAAATTGGTCCAGCAGTTGTATATTTAGAACTATATTTCTTAAGGAAGACTTTGATGTAAGGGATTTCCTCAAAGATGGCACTAACACCTCCTTTTCTACTTCCATTGCTCAAGGCTTCCTTATATTCCCCGAAGTTGCTCAGTGGCCTTGTTTGGTTACGGCTGAAATTCAATTGCTTCACCAAAAAATCTTCTACAAAGGACCCACTCTGGAATCCAACAAAGTGGCTTTCTGTTCGTAACTTTTTCAGGTCAGCAAATGTCGGCTCCAACTGATCTACAGTTAGTATTGAAGATAAACTTGCTGTGTAACTCTGCATTAGGATAAATGCAAGCCATAACCATATTACCAACACAAACTTAGAGCAGTCTTTGACCACCAGCTCCCCTGTTGTAAGCAAGAGAAGTAGTCATTTAATATTAATCATCTAATTAAAGAAACTTGAGTTGTGTAAAAGGGTAAAAATTTGATTACTTTGAGGAATGACCATAGCATAGAATGGAAACATAAAGATCATGCCAAGTTGCCGTCCAGGCGACCCTCCGAACTCTGAGTTTTCAGTTTGGTGCTCCATAGTTCGTATGATGAGAGCAATGAAAATGCAAGCAATAATGACCGCTAACCAGAGATCCCATGTCCAAGGTTTCAAAAAAATCCACATGTTATGGCGATTGTCCCGTTTAACAGGTACAAGCATCGTCACCCCAGATTCTGAATACGGCAATGTGAACTCAACATAATCTGTCCGACTGGCCACGATTGATATATCTCCCACTACAGCATCAAACTTCTGTATACTCTCAAAAGAACATTTAAAAAAAAAAATTACAAATAACTGAAAAAAAATGAGACTGATTGAAAAGAAAGGATATTTGTGAAAGGTGATTTGCGTCCTAACCTTTAACTTTATTTGATATAAAAGTTCATCATAAGTTCCAGCCATCTCCCCATTCTCATCCTCGTAAGGAACCAACTGGGGATGAATCTTCATGCCTAACTTTTCTTCTACTATTTCTAACGTAGCATTGAAAATTTCCATGCAGAATCCAGTGTAAGTAGTCTTGTTCAAGTCACCATCCTCGCGCACACTTAGAAATTGGGGAAAACCTAGTCTCACCGGAGTCCCTACTACTAAACTGGGTATAGCCCAACCTGTTGGAGCTATTGTCGAATCTCCAGGCCATATAATCTGCTTCAAATCATTTTTAGAAGTTAAATCCAAAGTTTGAGTCAATCCTTTCTCAGAAGTCCAGTATCCAACAACTCTTCCTGTTCCAATAACATTAACAATTTCGAAGACTGAACTTTCCAATTGCCCATTAACCAAATGGAATTCTCCGCTTAATCCTTTGAATTGGGTGTTCAGGATTTGATTGCAGAGAATATGACCAATCCTAGAAAAACCTAAGCTTCCGAAATCTGTTGTACTTTCACTAGGGTTACTAGGGTTCACTATGCTCGGATTTATGGGTGACAAAATCTTCTCTACAGCTTTGGCAAGAACAAAAATTGTATCATATGCCCACAGACCAGAAATGTTTATCTCAGTCACTGAACTGTTTGGCTTCATTGAATGAAGTTTACTTTTCCATCTCCTGTCAAAAAGACCAAGTTCTTTAGACTTAGGTAAATGAGACCTAACACCCAACACACCTTCCATTGAATCAATAACCTCAGAATCCAAGACATTTAGGGAATTGGATAAACAAGCAGTAACGATCCATGTATAGCCTTTACTCATCATTCCATTCTTAGCAACAAGTGCAAATAGGCGAGACGCGAGGGCGGTATTCATGTGCACTATGAAAACCCTAGTTTGCATTGTGCTCAGCTTGCTTAACTCTTTTGAAATCTGAAAATCTTCGGCAGAAGTAGGGATTTTACTCATATGGGATATTCGGATGTCATTCTCTTGCAATTCATCAACTAAAAAAGAGATAAAACCAGCACCATAATTCGTGTCTTCGTACATGAGAACAACTTCATGCCAACTAAAATTTTGTAAAACAGCAGAGATTGCTTTTACTTGAAGGGAATCATTCTGAGTTACTCGAATGAAAAAGGGGTGTTCAGCGGGAGAAAGTTCAGGGCTTGTTTCAAAAAATGAAATAATTGGTACTTGAGCCTTTTCTCCTAGCTCTACTAAAAACGGAGCTGCAGCTGGTATTTGTGGCCCTATAATGGCCTGCACTTGAAATTTCTTCAGTAAATCCACAGCTGCAATATATATATATATATGTATTAGATTAATAGCAGCTGCGAAGTTATATTGACTATAAATTACACATAACCTAAAATTAGTTTTCCACAATCTTTAAATTGTTTGAGTAGCAACAACTTGTGCATTATTGTTGCATGTTATAGCTAATATAATATCTAGATTAATAGAAAAAAAAATCTCTCAATTATTTGTTTCAAGAAATACTGAATTAAGATTTTGAGCTCCGTCAACTTCTTACGATCTATTGAGATTTAATTACTCTAACAACCAGCAAAACGTCATTATTTTATTATTATTATTATTATTATTATGAATTTAACTTCACTCCATTATTGATTTAATTGGAATTGACCTTCAGAGCATCGACGGAGTCAATATCTATTAAATTAAATGGGTAGAGTAATTTTCACAAAATCCAGTCATTATCTTTATGGTCAACAATACCGTCCTATACATGTAAGCTTTATAGGTAAATACATTTAAGAGGTACAAATTGCAAGTATCTAATGTGATCTTCATACATAATGAATTCAAATAAGTTTTTTAGTTGAAAGTTCTGTTTGGTGTGGATATAGTAAAATCATATTTATTTCTTGTCATTTTCGTTTAATTTCTTAAGCTTTCATGATAAGAAAAGAAATAAACAAAAATGGTTACCAAATTAACATATAGAAAAATAGATAAACCAATAAATAAAGGGATAAACAAAAGTCTTTGACATCTTTTGTCTTTTGATTATTTAGCCTAACATTATCACAATTCTCATCTCACCCATGTGAGTGGGGTTCATAGTTCATACCATAAACCTCTTATTTTCCGGATAAAAATTAATTACATAAATTAAAAAAATGAGGTGGATAAAAAGTAAAAGATAGTTTTTTTTTTCTTTTCCCTTAGAGGGGAAACGGGTGATTTTCATAAATAAATAAGCAAAAGACATGAAAAGATTATTATTTTTTAAGGTAAAGATTTAAGGTATATACTGAAGATGCATTTAGTGGATAGTGGATATTGGTACCTAAAAGTTATTCTCTACTCATCTTAATAATTAGCTTTCATCTTACAAAAAATGAGTTATATTGGTGGTTGATAAAAATAACAATATTAAAAATTATATCTAATAATGTGGCGCAGCATATATAAGCCAATGATCCATTTCAGTAATCGACCAGATTTCATGGCAAAAAATTAGGAAAAAACAACCAAAAAATGTATGAGTTATAAAATGAAATATAGATACCTGCAGCAGCCGTGGTAACAAGATCCTTTGCCGTCGTAAAATGTACAAATAACCTGCTTTGATAATTAGGATGAAGGGCATAGAAATCTTCAATGGCCAGACTCATGGAGATTTCTGCTATAGCACCTTCAAGTGTGTCTGGATCAAAAATGGCTCCGATATGGACTAATGATTTTGATTCTGTGAGTTTTTCAGCATGACTTTCTGAATGATCAGCTATAGCGTCATGAAGCAGAAGAAATAAAAGCATAAGATCAAGAAACAACCACTTGACGGTGGCCATGATTAAGTTTAACTAGCAGCTAGCAGCGCAAACCCAAGCTTAGGATACATACATATATATACATGCCTTAACCCTATGTCCATAACGGAAAACAAAATAGATGCTATGAAAAAGCAGTTGTTTAATGCATTCTGTTTGAAAAGTTTGTGTAAAAATATTACAGTTTGATAATTACCCATTGACAAATTAACGTGCAAGTTTAATAAACTAAGAAATGGATACTTCGTGGAAGAAGCATGCAGCAAGTCAGATCAACGACGGAGAAAGCAAGTGGCAATAGGTTCAGCTGGTGGAGAATGTCCAGCTCAATTTCAAAGTCTTCAGAGTATATTGAACAAGACCATCGTAAATCACAAGAAAAATAAAAAGAACAGATTTAGTTCGATAGTTTCAATTTTCTGGAGGTAGCGATTAATTGTTTATTCGTTTGAAATTTTTGTAGATATGAATGTGTAAGTTTTGAATATTATATATATTTGTTTCGTTTTTATAGTTTCTGTTTTTATATTTTGTTTTTGTATATTTTTCCTATATGTGAATGAATAACTTAAATTATACAAGGCTTTCATTGTATTGTATACGTAAATCCCTCGGTGATAATAAGCCAAAATCATACGGCTTTGATATAATTTAATAAATATATCCATTCAGATTCAATGATTAGTCAACAAAAGAAAAAAAAAAGGTACTAAAAAACACAAAACACACTTAAAACAATTGAATAATTCAAACTAAATTAGATGTATTTTGCATATATTCTAGAAAACATAAAAATCAGAACCATTCAATGCATGGAATTAGTCTTCCTCTCCGCGCATCGTATTTGTTGAAAAAGAATTTTAACATATTTCAAATTAAATTTTTTGTGACAGTTTGCTTGTATTAATTGCTCCACATAAGCAGAGAAGTTTACCTATATAAGTCAATATTAAAGTACGTCAACGTTAAAGTCTTTTTTAATTCCGATTCCGAGTAGTTTTGTGGCATGCAGGCAACCGCGAGCCCAACCCAACAGCGACTTTACGTTTATTTATTCTTTGCTCACTTCATCGCATTGGCCAAGTTCATATATATATATATTTCTTTGCAAATATTTTCTGAAAAAGCAAAAGATTGGAGCATATATTTATAATTTTATGGCTATTGAAGTCGATGATCAGTGTTGTCAAACAAAAAAAAAACTATGATAAATTCTCTCCTGATTTCCATTTATGAATCATTATTATTTTTTGCTAATTTATGTTTATTTATTTCGAACCATTACCAACATTTTTTACTGGAAAAGTATCTAGTGATGGGAGAAATTTTTTATTCTCACTCAAAATATCCATATATTCCTTATCTGATTTAATGTTGGGCATAGAATTTTGTACTATTGGTACACAACATTTGTTTTAATAATCATTTTTTATGAACAAACAAACAAAAAATGGCAATCTACGGGCGGTCTGACATTGAAATATGGGTTTATTTATTCTAGGGAAAAAAAATAAAGATACTATGCTGATTACGGGAGTTTCCGCGAAGCATTCGTCTTGGGCTTGCCGGCAAGAATTGAATATTCAACACGTTACTATCAATAGCAAATAAAATCTGAAATATTGAAATTTAGTTGTAATTAAGTTATTAGGGTCATGCTGTGTTATATTATATGTACTATATAATAATCTTTGAGTTGTCAAAAAAAAAAAGTTATAATATGCGAACCAATTGAGTTGTCATAGACAAGTATCCTATACAATAAAAAAATTAGCTATAAAGGTTTTTTACTACTTTTTATCTAGGTAATCTCAGATTGAATACATCATAACGACCTACTTTAAATTTTAAAAAACCTCACAAAAATAAACAAAAATATAAGTTTGTACCTTTTATAAAGTTTTTATCTTCAACTATTAAGTTGTTCACATTTTCTTCATCAACAAGGCACTGAAGGCAGCCGTAAATTATTCTGAAAGTATCTTTCAATGAAGGAGGTAATAGTACATTATTGGGCCTCCTTGCTTGGGTCATTGGCTTGTATTTCGGGCTGCTGTCTGGGTTGTTGATTAGAGTGGTCCATGAAGGTTTTTTTTTGGGTCCAGAATTGTTAACAAGAGAACAGAGATCAATTTGTATGCTTTAAACTAAATGGAAATTGTTGGTCACATATATTTTGGTTGGAGGTGAAGTTATTTGCATCTATAAATCCGTGCATGAACTTACTCAAAAAAGAAATTTTGCAAACTCAATACAACTTTAATGATGAACCCCCGCCTTTGTTCTAATCTCTTCTCTTTTGCAAATTTCTAAATGTCTGAATATGAATTGTGGTTCTATTTTAATTTTTTGGAATATTTTAATTAAGATACACACACACACAGATGCGTTTATCAACAGAAGGGCACGATGATACTGGATTGGAAAAACATATTTATTATTATTTTTTTGGGATGATGTAAAGACACAACATACTTGTTTGATGTCAAAGTTATGAGATTGTGTTACATGGAAAATGATTGTTCGTTAATGTTTGGCGTCCGTTACTGCATGGAAAGTTGTTGGGGGAAATTAAAGTTTGACTTCAGCGTAAACTTCCTTAAACTGTCCTTATAATATTGAGAATCGCATCTAGAAGAAATGGGTTAATTAAATCTCCATGAAAATTATTGTATTACTTCTAAATTCCAATTTAATTGTCAACAGAAAAAAAAAATGATTTCTCAGAGTTCAGAGTTACCAGAAAAAAAAAATACAAATGAAAAGAAAAAGAAGAAATTGAAAAATGGACCATTTCTCAATTCGTGCTTGCCAAGTTGCCGTCCTCTCACCAAAGTTTGCGGTAATTAAGAAGGCAAAAATAAATTAAAATAAAATGATATTTATTTAGTACAGACGAAAAGTCGCATGTTAGACTTCTTATGATCATCTCGGTGTCACTGAAATCACACCTACCACCGATTAATACTCGGAATTAGCAAGGCTTTTTATATTGACCTTCGAGATATCCCCTTTAATCATTGCTAGAATTTTGTTTATGAAAGAAAAAAGGAAGGAAAAAAAAAACTTTAATGTTTGGTCGAAAATATTATGTTACATTGGTTTAGATTAGTGATTGGATTAATAAATATAATGAGGCACTCTTCATGTTTGAAATTAATTTTTTAGCATGAATTAGGCGAACAAATTTCTATAAGGATATTATTAAGAAAAAACTTTTGCTAAAACATTGCATCAAGTTTTTTGTATTCGTATCATTTGTTAATTATTGTTTTTTTTTTTTGGGTTCACCCTTTTATATAACCCTTCCTTGCAAGCTTCTTCAAAAGTACCGTATAAAATGAATTTAATTTTATGTTTGTTGTTTATTTTTATTCCATGGCAGGTCTAGCAAACCCTTTTCATCTTCAAATCGGAGTCTTAGATTAGATTTCAAAAGAGTTTTATTAAAATAGGTCTCAGTGGAGCAATGATTATAATGTCTATAAGATCGTATTGTGATTATTTAACTAGGGAAATATAATAACCCTTAATAATTAATCATTATTTCATGGAAGTGCACTTGAATGTTTTATTTTTTCATATATTAATTATATAGGTACGTACTTATGATCAATTTTATATCACTTCCTAAATAGATAGGAAGTGTACAAGGTACATAAATTTAAACAAACTTTGACTGCGATCCAGATTCTAGCCGACTATTGAACATTTCTGCCGCTGGCCCTGGCGGTCAAACAATTGTTTGTTTGGAACTTATTAGAAGTCAAATCCAAGTTTTCAGCATCTACTGCTACAGCACTACCTTCTTAATTTCCGCTTCATTGCTGCGAAAGTATGCATTAGATTTTTTTTTAATAATATTTTTATGTCACTTGGTCGTTAATGAATTCAAGGCCTTTGATTTTATTTAGTGTCTATATATATTCGAATAATGATTACTTTTTGGGCATCAACGAATTAATCATTCAGCATTTCCTGAAGAAACCCTCAACTTTTGGATTGGACAAAAAAGCTAATCAATTTATGCAAAGAAAGCATATATATTTCAAAAACTTGAAAAACCTTAGCTAGCCAATATGGCAAACTTCGTTTGCATTTTCTTCTGCTTCCAGCATTTCTTTATTTTGTTTCATGACACCGGAGCTATGCCAGAAAGTAGTGCTGAAACAATCAGAGGATCAAAATCCTCAGTACATATCGGAGCCATTTTCGATACGGACAACACACTTGACGGTGTCATAGCAGAAATCTCCATGAATCTGGCCATTTCAGATTTCTACGCCCTTCATCCTAATTATCAAACCAGGTTGCACTTACGTGTTACCACCGCAAAGGATCTTGTTGACACGGCTGGAGCAGGTAATTAAATTAATTTTATATATTGCATCAACCATTAAGCAGTGCTCAAGTTTATTTCTATTTTTATATCTTTTTTCAACGTTTTGTCTGTAGTATAATTTATATTTTATTTGCTTCACCGCGTAATAAATATATATTTCAAAGGAAGTAAGTTATTAATACTTGATCAAATTGTAGTGGATGTCATTTTCTCATTTTTCTTTTCTGGGTAATAATAGTTGGAATCCTTTTATGTCTCAAGTGAGTACACAGTTTCAGTTTTTCCATTTGTGTCTTGTAGGTCTCTGACTTCTATTGAGTTGCGTACCTTTCACTCTTCAAACTCAATGCTATAAAAGGACATATTTTGCTCATTGAATAAAGGTTAGGTTTCATTTCGGGGGAAAAAAATAAAATAAAATAAACGTTAGGTTTTGACAAAAACAAACAAGTTACTACATCCTTACTAACATAAAACTTATCTACTTATATGCTCTATATTGGGATGTTAACATAACAAATAATAAGTATAATAGAATATATGATAATCACTCTCGAGGATCATGTAAAACAATAAAGAATTACCGAAAACGTGTCTCCTTTGCTTTATATTTTTTCTCGATATATTTCTATGCATTCTATTTCTAAACTTTATATTTTCTTTTTGTTGGTATCAATTAAGTAATGAATCATTTATTTATCTATGGTTCTCCATCTTGAAAATTATTTTTAGTGTTTTCCGTTGGCTATTATTGTGAGTTTTAAGGACTTACAAAGAGATGATGTTATCCTTAAAAATCACAAAAATAATGAAAATAATGATGACTTTTAATGAAGCTTTTATTTTATTTATTTCATTTCATTTTGCTAGTGGCAGTATCGTCTTTTTTTCAGGTTAAGAAAAAATCAATCCTGCAATGTCAGTTAGTTGCTAATAACAGGGACTGAAAATACTATTTTAAAAAATAAGAGACAACAACGTAACTACGTCTTACTTAAGCGAAAATAAGTAATATTTTTCTTTATTAAAACGTAAGGAATAAGGAAAATTTAAGACAGTGATTAGGAAAAAAAGGTAAATAATAAATGTGATTTGAAGTTCCAACTTACAAATTAGAAATTACAAATTAAGATTAGTAATGTGATTTGAACTAACCATAAATATTATGTTTCTCCCTGGAATGCAGCTGTGGATCTACTGGAGAATTTTCAAGTAGATGCCATTATAGGGCCACAAATATCAGCTGCAGCTCCATTTTTAGTAGAGTTAGGAGAAAAATCTCAGGTGCCAATTATTTCATTTTTCGAAGCAAGCCCTACTCTTTCTCTCATTGAGAGCCCTTATTTCATTCGAGTTGCTGAAAATGATTCCGTTCAAGTAAAAGCCATCTCTGCTGTTTTACAAAAATTTAATTGGCATGAAGTTGTCCTAGTGTACGAAGACACCGACTATGGTACCGGTTTCATTTCTTATTTAGTTGATGCATTGCAAGAGACTAATATACGGGTAGCGCACATGAGTGCAATCCCAAAATCAGCTGAAGATTTTCAAATTTCAAAAGCTTTGCTGAAGTTGATGACAATGCAGACAAGGGTTTTCATAGTGTACATGAATACCGCCCTCGCGTCTCGGCTATTTGCACTTGCAGATCAGAATGGAATGATGAGTAAAGGCTATGCATGGATCATCACTGCGGGCTTATCCAATTCACTTAATGTTTTGGACTCTGACGTCGTTGATTCAATGGATGGTGTGTTGGGTGTTAGGTCTCATGTACCCAAGTCTAAAGAACTTGCATCTTTCGACAGAAGATGGAAAAGAGAACTCCATTTAATGAAGCCGAATAGTCCACTGACTGGGATCAACTTTTCTGGCTTGTGGGCATATGATACAATTTGTGCATTAGCCAGGGCAGCAGAGAAGATTTTGCCGCCCACAAATCCGAGCTTTGTAAAGCCCAACACTAGCGAAAGCAGAATAGATTTTGCAAGTTTAGGTGCTCCCAGGATTGGTTCAAGGCTTAGAGATGAACTTAGGAACACCAGATTCAAAGGATTAAGTGGGGAATTTAATTTGATTAATAGACAATTGGAAAGTTCAGTCTTTGAAATAATTAATGTGATTGGAAATGGAAGAGTTGTAGGATACTGGACTCCTGAGAAGGGAATATCACAAAACTTAGGTCCAAATTATAAAAATGGCTTAAAGCAGATCATATGGCCTGGAGACTCAACAACAACACCAACAGGTTGGGCTATACCGAGTTTAAAAATTGGGGTTCCCGTGAAATTAGGTTTTCCTGAATTTGTTGAACAGCGCAAGAATGGTAACAAGACTACTTACACTGGATTCTCTATAGATGTTTTCTCTGCTGTATTAGAAACGTTGGACAAAGATTTAGGTTTTAAAGTTCTTCATGATTTCATTGGTTTTGAGGATGAGACCGGACTAATGGACGGGAGCTATGATGATCTTCTTCTCCAAATTAAGAACAAGGTTCTCATGTGCTCTTAATTTCTTTCAAATAATTTTTTTTTCTTGTGATTGAAACTAGAAGTTCAATTTTGTATTTGCATATCTTTTAGAAATTTGATGCTGTTGTGGGCGATACAACAATTGTGGCGAACAGGACAGATTACGTTGATTTCACATTGCCATACTCAGAATCAGGATGGACTATGCTTGTACTAGCTAAAGGTGACAACCGCAAGAACATGTGGATCTTCTTGAAACCTTGGACATGGGATCTTTGGTTAACAGTTGGTACATCTTGCATCTTTATCACGATTGTCATATGGGTTATGGAGCACAATACTGAAAACACCGAGTTCAGAGGATCATATAGACGACAGCTCGCCATGATCTTGATGTTCCCATTCTATGCTTTTGTCATTCCTCAAAGTAAATCTCTATCCCTTGATTACATGTTACATTATTATCGTTTTATAATTTTTTAAGTTCTAATGCTGGTAACAGGGGAATTGGTGGTTAGAGACTGCTCTAGGTTTGTGTTGGTGGTATGGCTATGGCTTGCATTTATCCTGATGCAGAGTTATACAGCAAGTTTATCTTCAATACTAACCGTAGATAAATTGGAGCCTACGTTTGATAACCTAGAAAGGCTACGAACAAAAGATCACTTCATTGGATTCCAACGCGGTTGCTTTGTAGGAAATTTATTGGAGAAGCAATTTAATTTCAGCCGTAGCCAGCTCAAGTCATATGGCACTATACAGGAGTACCACGAGGCCTTGTCCAATGGAAGTAAAAATGGAGGTGTTACTGCAATCTTTGATGAAATCCCTTACATCAGAGTCTTTCTTAAGGCATATGGCTCTCAATATACCACGGCCGGACCAATTTACAGAACCGTTGGATTTGGTTTTGTATGTACATATACAACTATGTTTATTGTACATTTCAAACTTCAATATATGAATTTTATTAATTTGCTAACTTGCTTTTTTCAGGCATTTCCAAAGGAGTCTCCTCTTGTTTCTTATTTTTCAAAGGCAATTTTGCTTGTCAGAGAGAACGAGACTAAAATGGATGAAATTGAGAAAAGGTATTTTGGAGAGAAAGTTACATCTGCAACTCTAGCTCCGACAATTTCCACTGGAAGTTCTAGTCTCCGGGCCTTTAATTTTGGTGGCCTCTTCATCATAGCAGGGATTGCTACGCTATTAGCTATAGCCATTTCAGAAAGGTATATTTGGCAGAGACCGGTTGCATTCATAAGACAATATCTCACATCCGACCATCCTGCTAACAGGATAGAATTAGCGGCACAGCCAACAGCTGAGACGGATGCCGGTGATCATTCACCTGAAGTTCATCAAGATTCAGGGAATTCTGGAAGGATTTCCGGGCGTATTAAAGAAGATATTGCAGTAGAATGAAGCAAAAAACGCCGAATCCCTGACCCTGACTATGTCAGTGTAACACATAGGATCCAAGCAGATTTCCTCATAGCAAGAATCAGGACATTATGGCAAACATATATATAGAGTTAAAATTGCAGTCATTATGGCATCAAAATATGGTAGATGAATTTCAAATTATAAGCTACATGGAATTTGTCTTTTGTCCTCTTTTTTTTTTTTAAAAAAAAAGCAACAAACGATGAATGCAAAATATTTTCATACTGGCATAAACTCTACGGACAATTGTACTGTCCAACACAGTATCCCTTACCCAGACAAAATATGCATAACTTTTATCTATATGCATTCACTGTTAGATTTATTTCTCACATTATGTGGACTAACATAAATCATTCTAATTGTTTTTTATATTTTACCGAATTAATACGTGACTATTGTCAAATATTATGGAGCAATTTTGACAGACTCATTTATTAAGTGATCAAATGTTGTGTTAATGAGTCTGATTTTGACATACCCTATACAGTAGTATATTATGGACAAATATAATCCTTAATTGTGTTATTTTAGCTCATAATGGGATGGGCAATTTTATACTAACACATGAGGGGTCCCTGCGCTTAACCACTGTATTTAAGTAACTTCAGCCCATTGGAAGTTAACGGTTCAAGAAATATGTGGCATGAGTGCAGTGCACCTCTCTCTCTCTCTCCCTCGTCTCTCCCGTGTGTGTACAGTGACTTGTTGAGAAAAGCTGAACCTTGAGCTAACGGAAAGGAAGCGGGAATTTCAGAAGCTGGATTAAAGTTGTAGCAACTCTGTGAAAGCTCCATAACAAGCTTCCAAGCTCGGATCCATGGAAGATCATGGTAAATTTCAAAATTACCTAAAATATGTGTTTATTTGGAAATACATGATTAAGGGCATAAAGTTTGTTATTGTTTCATCATTCACATCTCATATTTGCTAAGAACTAACTCAATACTTGCAGTTCATCAGAGATACAGCCAATCTATTATGAGTGGTGAGCTTCGGCATTCTCTGTTTCATCTTCTTCTGCAGAAGTATCTCCTCTGATATGGCCAGAATTAGTCCTCTCACAGTTCCCTGAATCCTCTGCTTGATCAGGTGACAACGAATGTCCACCAGCTATATCCGTCTCCTGAAGTATTGTTGGCTGTGCTACTAATTCTGCCTCATTAGAAGGATTCTCTTGAGATGTCAAATACTTGTTCACAAGTGACACAGGCTTCTGCCAAATATACCTTTCTGAAATGAGTAGTGCTAATAATGTAGCAATCCCCACGATGATGAAGAGGCCACCAAAATTATATGCACGGAGGCTTGAACTTTCACTGGAGATCGATGGAGCTAGAGTTGGAGTCATAACATTCTCTCCGAAATACTTTTTCTCCATTCGGTCCATTCTTGTTTGGTTCTCCCTGACTAATAAAATGGCTTGTGAAAAATGAGATATCAGAGGAGAGTCCCTAGCAAAAGCCTGCATAGAGAAAATGATTAATGTGACGCATATTAAATTTTAAACAAGATTATAAAGAGAGAAATGAATTACATACAAAGCCCAATCCATCAGTTCTGTAAATTGGTCCAGCAGTTGTATATTTAGAACTATATTTCTTAAGGAAGACTTTGATGTAAGGGATTTCCTCGAAGATGGCACTAACACCTCCGTTTCTACTTCCCTTGCTCAAGGCTTCCTTATATTCCCCGATGTTGATCAGTGGCCTTGTTTGGTTACTGCTGAAATTCAATTGCTTGACCAAAAAATCTCCTACAAAGGACCCATTCTGGAATCCAACAAAGTGGCTTTCTGTACGTAGCTTTTTCAGGTCAGCAAATGTTGGTTCCAACTGATCTACAGTTAGTATTGAAGATAAACTTGCTGTGTAACTCTGCATTAGGATAAATGCAAGCCATAACCATATCACCAACACAAACTTAGAGCAGTCTCTGACCACCAGCTCCCCTGTTGCAAGCAAGAGAAGCAGTCATTTAATATTAATTAGCTAAAGAAACTTGAGTTTTGTAAAAGGGTAAAGATTTGATTACTTTGAGGAATGACCATAGCATAGAATGGAAACATGAAGATCATGCCAAGTTGCCGTCTAGGTGACCCTGCAAACTCTGAGTTTTCAGTTTGGCGCTCCATAGTTCGTATGATGAGAGCAATGAAAATGCAAGCAACAAAGACTGTTAACCAAAGATCCCATGTCCAAGGTTTCAAGAAAATCCACATGTTGTGGCGATTGTCGCGTTTAACAGGTACGAGCATGGTCACCCCAGATTCTGAATATGGCAATGTGAACTCAACATAATCTGTCCGGCTGGCCACGATTGATATATCTCCCACCACAGCATCAAACTTCTGTACACTCTCAAAAGAACATTTAAAAAAAATTACAAATACCTGAAAAAAAAAAAACTATACTGACTTAAAAGGAAAAGATATTTGTGAAAGGTGATTGGCGTCTTAACCTTTAACTTTATTTGACGTAGAAGGTCATCATAAGTCCCAGCCATCTCTCCATTCGCATCCTCGTAAGGAAAAAACTGGGGATGTATCTTCATGCCTAATTTTTCTTCTACTATTTCTAACGCAGCATTGAAAATGTCTATGCAGAATCCTGAGTAAATATTCTTGTTCAAATAATCATCCTTGCGCACTCTAAGAAATTCGGGAAACCCTAGTTTCACTGGAGTTCCTACTACTAAACTGGGTATAGCCCAACCTGTTGGAGCTATTGTCGAATCTCCAGGCCATATAATCCGCTTCAAATCATTTTTAGAAGTTGAATCCAAAGTTTGAGTCAATCCTTTCTCAGAAGTCCAGTATCCAACAACTCTTCCTGTTCCAATAACATTAACAATTTCGAAGACTGGACTTTCCAATTGCCCATTAACCAAATGGAATTCTCCGCTTAATCCTTTGAATTGGGTGTTCAGGATTTGATTGTTAAGAATAGGACCGGTCCTAGAAATACCTAAGCTTCCGAAATCCGTTGTACTTTCACTAGGGTTATTGGGGTTCACTATGCTCGGATTTGTGGGTGACAAAATCTTCTCTACAGCTTTGGCAAGAGCAAAAATTGTATCATATGCCCACAGACCAGAAATGTTTATCTCAGTCACTGAACTGTTTGGCTTCATTGAATGAAGTTTGCTTTTCCATCTCCTGTCAAAAAGACCAAGTTCTTTAGACTTAGGTAAATGAGACCTAACACCCAACACACCTTCCATTGAATCAATAACCTCAGAATCCAAGACATTTAGTGAATTGGATGAACGAGCAGTGACGATCCATGTGTAGCCTTCACTCATCATTCCTTTCTTATCAACAAGTGCAAACAGGCGAGACGCGAGGGCGGTATTCATGTGCACTATGAAAACTCTAGTCTGCATTGTGCTCAGCTTGCTTAACTCTTTTGAAATCTGAAAATCTTCGGCAGAAGTAGGGATTTTGCTCATATGGGATATCCGGATGTCATTCTCTTGCAATTCATCAACTAAAAAAGAGATGAAACCGGCACCATAATCCGTGTCTTCGTACATGAGAACAACTTCATGCCAACTAAAATTTTGTAAAACAGCAGAGATTGCTTTTACTTGAAGAGAATCATTCTGAGTTACTCGAATGAAAAAGGGGTATTCAGTGGGAGAAAGTGCAGGGCTTGTTTCAAAAAATGAAATAATTGGTACTTGAGCCTTTTCTCCTAGCTCTACTAAAAACGGAGCTGCAGCTTGTATTTGTGGCCCTATAATGGCGTGTACTTTAAATTTCTTCAGTAAATCCACAGCTGCATTCCATTCCAAATATATATTAATTAGATTAATGGTCGAAGTTATATTAACAATAACTTACACATAACCTAAAATTAGTTTTCCACAAGCTTTAAATTTGTTTGAGTGGCAACAACTTTTTTTCTATTGTTGTATGTTATAGCTAATATAATATCTAGCTTAATAGAAAAAAAAATCTTTCAATTATTTGTCTCAAGAATCACTGAATTAGGATTCTGAGCTCCCATCAGCTTCTTACGATCTACTGATATTTAATTACTCTTAACAGCCAACAAAACGTCATTATCTTTATTTATTTATTAATGAACTTAACTTCACTCCATTATTGATTTAATTGGAAATGTCCTTTAGAGCATCAACGGAGTCAATATCTATTAAATTAAATAGGTAGAGTAATTTTCACATGACCAGATCATTATCTTTATGGCATGCGTGTAAGCTTTATAGATAAATATATTTAAGAGGTACAAATGGCGAGTATCTAATGTGATCTTGATACATAATGAATTCAAACATTTTTTTTAGTTGAAATTTTTATTTTATGTGAATATAGTAAAATCATATTTATTACTTGTCATTTTCATTTAATTTCTTAAGCTTTCATGATAAGAGAAGAAATAAACAAAAATGATTACCAAAGTAACATATAGAAAAATAGATAAACCAATAAATAAAAGGATAAATAAAAGTCTTTGACAACTTTTTCTTTTGATTATTTAGCCTAACACCATCACAATTCTTTTCTCACCCATGTGAGTGGGGTTCATAGTTCATGCCACAGTCCTCTTATTTTCCAAATAAAAACTAATTACAACAATAAAAAATATGAGGTGGATAAAAGGTAAAAGATATATTTTTTCTTAGAGGGGAAAGTGGTGATTTTCATAAATAAAAAAGCAAAAGACATGAAAAGATTTTTTTTTAAGGTAAAGATTTATGGTATATAATGAAGACGCATTTAGTGGATAGTGGATATTGGTATCTAAAAGGTATTCTCTACTCATCTTAATTAGCTTTCATCATACAAAAAATGAGTTATATTGGTGGTTGATAAAAATAACAATATTAAAAATTATATCCAATAATGTGGCGCAGTATATATAAGCCAATTATCCATTTCAGTAACCGACCAGATTTCATGGCAAAAAATTAGGAAAAAAACAACTAAAAAATGTATGAGTTATAAAATGAAATATAGGTACCTGCAGCAGCCGTGGTAACAAGATCCTTTGCCGTTGTAAAATGTACAGATAACCTGCTTTGATAATTAGGATGAAGGGCATAGAAATCTGCAACGGCCAGACTCATGGAGATTTCTGCTATGGCACCGTCAAGTGTGTCTGGATCAAAAATGGCTCCGATATGGACTAATGTTTTTGATTCTGTGATTTTTTCAACATTACTTTCTGACTGATCAGCTACAGCGTCATGAAACAGAAGAAATAAAAGCAGAAGATCAAGAAACAACCACTTGATGGTGGCCATGATTAAGTTTCATTAGCAGCTAGCAGCGCAAACCCAAGCTATGATACATACATATATATATACATGCCTTAACACTATGTCCATGACAGAAAACAAAATAGATGCTATGAAAAAGCAGTTGTTTAATGCATCTGTTTGAAAAGTTTGTGTAAAAATATTACAAGTCCTTTGATAATTACCCATTCACAAATTAACGTGTAGGCTTAATAAATTAAGAAATGGATACTTCGTGGAAGAAGCATGCAGCAAGTCAGATCAACGACGGAGAAAGCAAGTGGCAATAGGTTCAGCTGGTGGAGAATGTCCAGCTCAATTTCAAAGTCTTAAGTGTATATTGAACAAGACCACCGTAAGTCACAAGAAAAAGAAAAAGAGAAGATTTAGTTTGATAGTTTCAATTTTCTGAAGGTAGCGATTAATTGTTTTTTCTGTATATTGAACAAGACCACCGTAAATCACAAGAAAAAGAAAAAGAAAAGATTTAGTTTGATAGTTTCAATTTTCTGAAGGTAGCGATGAATTGTTTTTTCGTTTGAAATTTTTGTAGATCTGAATGTGTAAGTTTTGAATATTATATATGTTTGTTTTATTTTATATTTTCTGTTTTTATATTTTGTTTTTTTGTATATTTTTCCAATATGTGAATGAATAACTTAAATTATATAAGGTTTTCATTGTGTTGTACACGTAAATCCCTAGGTGAGAATAAGCCAAAATCATAGGGCTTTGATAGAATTTAATAATTATATGTGATTCAAAAATAATAATAATAATTATTATATCCATTCAGATTCAATGATTAGTCAACAAAAGAAAAAAAAATGGTACTCAAAAAACACAAAACACACTTAAAACAATTGAATAATTGAAACTAAATTAGATGTATTTTGTGTATATTCTAGAAAACATAAAAATCAGAAACATTCAATGCATGGAATTAGTCTTCCTCTCCGCACATCGTATTTGTTGAAAAATAATTTTAACATATTTCAAATTAATTTTTTTTGTGACAGTTTGCTTGCATTAATTGCTCCACATAAGCAGAAAAGTTTACCTATATAAATCAACATTAAAGTAAGTCAACGTTAAAGGCTTTTTTAATTCCGATTCCGAGTAGTTTTGTGGCATGCAGGCAACTGCGAGCCCAAGCCACCAGCGACTTTACGTTTGTTTATTCTTTGCTCGCTTCATCGCATTGGCCAAGTTCCATGTGTGTGTGTGTGCCACTCTCATTTTTGTTTTCCATGCGAATATGTTTTTAAATTATGATATTTAAAAGAGTTAATTCTTAATTCTCTTAAATAGTCTGGTTTAAGAGCGTGTTTGCATTAAAAAAAAAAAAAAAGAGAACGCATGCACTTGAAAATAATTTTTTGTCTGTGTGCGTGTGTCTATATATGTGTGTAGATATTCATAATATAAGTGTAAATATTATTATTGAGGAGAAGAGAATACAAGGATTAATGATTTCTAGCAATACTAAAGGGTCGCTTTTATAGACATCAAAAAATCTCCCATCTCTTTTTTTTTAATGCGGAAATACTATTAAACCATGCAAATTAATAGAGCTAATTTTTAATATGTTATAAAATCGTACAATTTAATTGCACTAAAAACTAATTTTATTAAATCGTATGACTTAATAATGTGTCCACTAAAAAACATATATATATATATATATATAATTATTCCGTTGCGTTATCTTCTTTGCAAATATTTTCTGAAAAAGCAAAAGATTGGTATGTTTTTATGGCTATTGAAGTCAATGATCAGTGTTGTCAAACAAAAAAACTATGATAATTAAATTCTCTCTTGATTTCCATTTATGAATCATTATTATTGTTTGCTAATTTATGTTTATTTATTTCGAACCATTACCAATATTATTTACTGGAAAAGTATCTAGTGATGAGGAGAAAATTTTGATTCTCACTCAAAATATCCATATATTCCTTATTTGATTTAATGTTGGGCATAGAATTTTGTACTATTGGTACACAACATTTGTTTTAATAACCATTTTTTTATGAACGAACAAACAAAAAATGGCAATCTAGGGGAGGTCTGACATTGAAATATGGGTTTATTTATTTTAGGGGGGAAAAAAACATACAATGCTGATCACAGGAGTTTCTGCGAACATGCATCTTGAGCTTGCCTTCAAGAATCGGATATTCAACACGTTACTATCAATAGCAAATAAAATCTGAAATATTGAAATTTAATTGTAATTAAGTTATTAGGTTCGTGTGTTGTATTATATGTAATATATAATAATTTTTGAGTTGTTAAAAAAAACAATACCAGGTGAAACAATTGAGTTGTCATAAATAACAACTCATAAGTTTATTGTGTTACATATAGTATATACTTCGAGAATATAATAAATACCCCTTAATAATAATTGTCTGATTAATTATATATAGTAGTTGAGGATTTAATAATATTAAATAGAATTTTCCTTTTCTTTTTTGTAACTCTAGGGACTTATTCGTTACTAATTATCGCCAATATAATTTGTTTAAAAAATGAGACTATTTAAATCCCTCAAATTATTTATGAAACTCATTTATTAAAAAAAATAGTCATTAAAACAAAGTGATTCCCCATATAGCCTACTCACAAAACGAATAAACAAACGTAAAGTCGCTAAAACAAAGAATAAACAAACGTAAAGTCGTTGTTGGATTGGGCTCGCAGCAGTTGCCTACTTGCCTGCAAAAACAAAGTGATTTGTTAGCATATAGAATGGCGAGAGAATGCTGAGAGAAACGGCAGCTTTTGCTGCCGTTTCGACTTCTCTCTCGCCGTTCTAATAATTTTTTATTATTAAAAATATTTTAAAAAAAGAGAGAGAAAGGGACAGCCTATATCCACAGAATCTCTATCTCTCTATCACTCTCTCTCCCTCTTTGGACTTTCATCTCCCTCTTTGATTATTCTCCAACCGATGAGTATGTTCTAGATTCGATTTGTTAGCATTAGGACTCTTAAAATGCTTTTCGTTATTTGTTTGTTATCAAGTCTAGTTAAAATTTAAATGGTTACTCTTCTTTTATATTCTTGTTGTAGCATTTTCTCATCTCACTTATGGTGCGTTTACTTTCCGAATTAGGGAATCGGAATCCAGAATTGGAATGATTAATGACGTTTACTTCGTAAAATAAAGCCGGAAATCAGAATCGGAATTGTGGGACTCATCACAATTTGGGAATGAGGAATGGGAGACTTATTCCCAAGGGGGAGGTGGGAATAAGTCTCCCATTCTCGGGAATGACTCTTTTGCCCTCCCCCAAAATTAAAAATACACATATTGTCATCATTTATAATTAATTAATAAATTATTATATTATTAACAACAATTATTAATAATTATAGTTTTTTAATAAATAATCACAATAATTAATATATTATTATTGTAATTAATTCATATATTATTATTAATGAATTAATTATTATATTAATATATTATTAACAATAATTATTAGTAATGATAAATAATCAAAATAATTAATATACTACTATAATAATTATATTAATAATTAATATATTAATATATTATTAACAATAATTATTAATAATTCTACTTTCTTATAAATATTCACAATAATTATTATATTATTAATAATTAACTAATTAATTAATATACTACTATAATAACTATTAATATAATTATTATAATTGGTTAAAATATTATTAATTAATTAATATAATTTTTACTGTTAATTAATATATTATTAACAATAATTATAATTTTTGATAAATAATCACAATAATAAATATACTTTTATTATTATTAATTAATTAATATAATTATTACTATTAATTAACATATTAGTATATTATTAACAATAATATATTAATAATTATAATTAATCAATTAATATATTATTAACAATAATGTATTAATAATTATAGTTTTTGAATAAATAATCACAATAGTTAAAATATTTTTATAATAATTATTATTATAATTATTATAATTAATTAGTATATCATTATAATTAATTAATTAAAAAATTATAATTAATTAATATATTAATATATTATTCACAATAATAATTATTATTAATTTTTGAATAAATAATCACAATAATTAATATATTTTTAAAATAATAATTAATATAATAATTATTATAATAATTAATATAATTAATTAGTATATCATTATAATTAATTAATTAAAAAATTACAATTAATTAATATATTAATATATTATTCACAATAATTAATAATAATAATCTTTGAATAAATAATCACTGTAATTAAAATATAAAACAATAATTATGATAATAATTCATTAAGTATTTTTTAGTAATTTGTTATATTCTAACTCATTCCAATTCCGATTCCAAAATAAAATAAACACATCAATCGGATTCCAGCCCATTCCGATTCCAATTCCTATAGGTCAAGTAAACAACTTATTCTGATTCTCATTTCCCATTCCCATTCCAGTTCATTCTGATTTCAGTTCATTCTGATTCTAGCTCATTCCGATTACTGACAAGTAAACGCAGCATTAATGGATATTGAAATGGTTGTGAGCACAATGTATAGCAACTTAAAGGCAAACATGGAGAATCTTCAAAGCAATAATGATGAAGAAGTGACTGAACCCATTGAACCTGTTGGTGAATAACATCAGATCGATGAAGAGCACATGAAGGCCGCAAAAACAGCATAACATAACTATACTCCAAGCAAGCACAGAGAAGCTCTGTGAGTATATAGTCCCTCAAGTATGCACTGGTGTTGAAATGTGTTATGGGTCCAAAGAGGAACCTCTAAAACAAGTTGAACTATATGGGGAAGGGCATCATACTAATACAGAGCATATGAAGGTCATGGAAATATCATCACGAAATAGTGAATGTCAGGTTATGAAAAGAGAGGATGAAAATCGAGAGAGGGAGAGAGAGTAATGGAGTGTTGGGATTTTATGGATATGGGTTGTTTTCTATGGTTTTCTCTTTTTTTTTTAAATATTTTTAACAATAAAAAAAAAACTAATAGAATGGCGAGAGAGAGAAAAGCCGAAACAGTCGCACAAGCTGCCGTTTCTTTCAACATTCTCTTACCATTCTTGATATTTAGCACGACTCATTCTAATAAAGAAAATCACATAAAGTCACTAAAACAAAGTGATTCCCCATATAGCCTACTCATCAAACCTCACCTGAGGCATTGAAACCTCGACACACTACTTTTGAAGCCAACCTCTTGTCCGTAATAGGCGTTCCCTCTCCGTTTGCATATTACAACAGTATCATCTAAGGATGCCGAAGGTAACATCTTTTAAGCAGCTGCGCCACGTAACTACAATGGCAACAAACAACCAACCAACAGCGATGACAACAATAGCAACACAACAACATAACACTAACATTAACACTAAAGCTAACACTAACAACAACATCATCAACCAAAAAATAAATAAATAAGTAAATTAAATTAGCAAAAAGAAATATGTTGGAATCCATTTATTTTTTGGCCTCTTTGATGGTTGTGGAGGAAGATGCGGCTTGGTGTTCGCTTTCGCTTGGGTTATAGTTATATTTAGTCCTCGCCATTCTATTAACTTCCAGTCTTCCACACTTTCGCTTAAACATAGACAACGGCTGCAGGGACTTTTTATCACAATTTAGCAAAATAAGTACTTGATTAAAAATATCATAAACATTTAGGACTCAATTGAAATTTAATTAGACTGCTGTATTGATACTATGGGGTCGTGTTAGGACCCTAATAACTAATCAAAACCTAGAACTCTACGAGGTCGTCCGCTTCTTGCATAAGTCAAGGTCCTTATACTGAAAAGCGCTTTCGCTCCCGCTAGGGTTTTTCGTCTCTTGAATTCTCAAGCGTATCTCTGTGAATTCGATAGCAATGGCGAGCACCAAAGTTCAGAGGATTATGACTCAGCCCATTGTACGCCGCGTCGTTCACTAATTACAACTTTTTTTTTTCAAATTTCTTCTTTTAGGGTTTATGATTTTTTGCTGATTTACTTTTCCTTTCTGTTTCCACGTTTCTCGTGTGGTGCCAGAATTTGATTTTCAGGTTCCTTCAAAGCGTAAGTCTACTATATATATTGATTTTCTCTTCTGGTTCTACTTATTTATTTGTTTTTGCTGATGGGTTGTTCAATTTTTGCATAAATTTGCTCCTTTTGGTTTCAATCCATACAGAAAGCTCGCATTCAGATTTGGCTTTTTGAGCAGAAGGATTTGAGGATTGAAGGCCGAATTATTGTAATTTTTTATTTTTAAAAAATAGTATTTTGAATCTTATAATCACAATTGTGTTTTTCATGTGAAGTGTATAATTTTTTCTTTACAAGTACATGATTTCAAGCAAGTTCACTTAAGTTGTTTATATTTGTGCTTTAGCATATGTGTGTTTGTTTAAATTGAAATTGGCTTCTGTATATGCTGTCTTGAACTGAAATTGTTAGAAACGTTTTAATGCATAATGCTTAGAGTTTAATTAGTGATTCCCAGGTGTTCTTTACTCACTTATGCCTCTGCTTTTTGAAACTCTCAGTAAATATAGGAAGGTAGAAACTAATTACCATTGGTTGTGTTACTTTCGACAAGCCCTGCAACTCTGCAATAAATCATGATTTTTCGAAATTCAATCACAATGTCTCGAACCCTGTGTTTATAACTGTGATAGCCTAGCTGATACTCTCCAATTTCCTTTTATTCTGGGTTCTTTTAGAAACTGAAGAATTCCAGAACATAAAAGAACACACACTTGAAAAACAGGGTATTCTGAAAATACCGTAACCTTGCCTGATATACAGCCTTCAAATCATGAGTTCAATGACTAAAGCCACAGCCTCTGATTTGATTTCCAAATACCGATGGTTAATTTATAGCTTCTTTTAATTGCTTTACCATGTGGTTTTGGTGTTCCCATGCTTTACTATTTAGAATCCTACACATCTTGACGCTCCTCTTCATATGGTAATAATGGGTGTGAAGGAAACTGTTGTCACACAATTGAACACTTGACAGTTGTTGTTTCCGTTAAATATTGTGATCTCTCACCCTATATCATTAGAGCACCACTCTATAATTGCTCACAATCTTGAATAGCTTTTCTTCTTTGGTATGCATGTGCCCTCATGAAACACTTTTTCGTTGAACTGCAAGGAAGAGAGAATACACTGTGCTTTAAAGAAGAAGCATCAGACTTTCATACTGGCAGTTTCTTTTTCAAGCATTCTGGTCTTCCATGTTGTATGAAGTTTTCACGTGTGTCCTTCTCATGTTCTACAACAAATGGCTTTAAGGCCAGTTAAGGGTTTGTTCAAATAGCTGCGTGAATTATTCTTTTGTCAACATATCTTTCTTGGTCAGCATCTGATTTGCATTTGCTGACTTTTCAACTAGAAAAGGCATATTATTATTATCTTCTTTGTTTTACCTCTGCGCTTGAAGAACAGTTTTTGATTTGTGGTTGTGAACTTCTCTTCCTTTTTTGAAAGTTACTCATATTTCATCATAATGTCACTGGTTGTTGAACTTCAGAATGTTGTGTACTTTTAGTAGTAGGTGGTAGAGGTATAGGTGTCACTAAGCACAATTTTAATAGGCTCACCTAGTTAATTATTTTCTAGGAAGTTAGTGGTTGGGAAATATAGTGTCCTGTTGGCCATTCTTGTTGTTCATCTGTTATAAGACAATTTTTTGATTGGTCAGAACAATTTCATATTTTGCGGAAGGAGGATGCATAATGTAGCTCTTTAATGGGTATTTTATCAAGTGGCACTTCTAGTTTTCTTTTCTTTCATCTTATGGCTAGTCACTTTGTGACTATCTTTCTTACCTTATTTAGTAGGACGGCTTCTATAGTGTCTTTGACTTCAACTTTGGCCATTATAAGCTTGAAGCTCATATAACCAAATTAGTAGTGAGAAAATGCCTCTTTGAAGCAACGGTTACTTCTGATACATTTTGTTGGATAAGGAAATTTTGGTTTTCAAAATGTTCAGTTTTTGAGGAGGTATCCAGATTTTGAGTATGGAGCATTAAATTGATAGTAGCATGGAAATCAAATTATAAGAGATAGCCTTTTTTTCCAAATGCATCTTGCTTTATCTGTATGGGACTATATATTGCTGTTTTGGTAGTGTTTGAAGTGCTGTAGGGATGAAATTTTGCCCTACGATAAATCTTGATCCATCCATTGAATACTGTTAGCAGTCGTTTGGGTTGCTTGCTGATCTTGGAGTAGCATTTCTTTGATGTTTCACAAATTAGATAGAAGTGAAAGATTAAAAGCAAAGTGATATAATTCTGTATATCTTTATCACTTAGCAGCACTTTGATATGCTCTATTTGTTCTTAATTCTGGAATTTGGATCATTTTTCTGTACAGGGTTTTGATGAGTACATGAACTTGGTTTTGGATGATGCTGAAGAGGTTCACATAAAGAAAAATACCAGAAAGCCATTAGGTGATTTACTTTCTTAGTTAATTAACCCCTTTAATCTGACGGCTTTTCCTAAATATTTTCCTTTTCCTTTCTTTCTCAGGAAGGATTCTTCTCAAAGGAGACAACATAACTCTTATGATGAACACGTAAGTGAAAATGAAATGACCTTTTACCTCTCTCCTTTCATTTCTCTCATACTAACTATTTTCTGTCTCTGTATTACAGGGGGAAGTGATGATGGTCATTCTGGAAATCTTGTCGTCTGTCATTGGTTGAGCCATTTAGAGTGTATTGCTATCTTTGATGTTTGAATACTTAACTGGATTTCTATATGATAAGGTGATATTATATTCAGTCCATTTAATAGTCACTGTCATTGCCCTTTTAGGGTTTATAATACCATTTGCTTATGTGGTTATACTTTTTATTTACAATTGTTCATCTAGTTTATTAGCCTAAACTAGTCAAGAATTTCTTAGCAATTCATAGTGGATCGGATTTTCTTTTCAAATTTTGTATGAAATGTCTGATGCGACTGCTTGAATTTGAGAAGAGTTGTGGGTAATTATAGTGGAAAATAAGTTTTTGTAATCTTGTTTAAACCAAACTAATAGCTACTAATAGTGATAATTTTACTCACTATTTGCAATTTTGCATTTACACGTAAATTGTAAGGATTGTTTAAGTGCATGATGGTAAACTATTTCTGCAGGTTGAAAGAACAAAAGGTTCACACAATTGAGCTAAGTAACTTCTCTTGTTTGTTTCTTTTTTCCTTTTTCCTTTAGATTTTTGCAAAACAGAGTAAATGCTTATTTGAGTTAAAATCACAGTTTTTAATTTAATTAAAAAAAGGGAAAAATGAAAGAAAGGGACATTATCTAGTGGTTGGGCATGAGTGGGTGAGCTTTTGTGTTGATTGACGACACAGATGAACAGGCCAGGGTGTAGGAGAAAATGACTTGACTCATGGGGTTGTTTCTAGTAGTGTAGGCGGTGGGGGCCAGGGCCGTGAGTGCTGGTCCTGCTGCCCTCCTGTGTCCCATGAGTATCAATTTGTCTACTCCTAGGGAAGCAAAGTGCCCTCTTCGATAATCCCATTTTTGTTCTCCTTTTCACGTCACTACTCACCAGGTCAATTGACCACTGACTCAGCCTCCACAACGTATCACGTCTTGGCTAATGGCTACTTACTTTTGACCTCCTTTCTTACTACAATACAACATATGCCTATTCACCATTTCTTGTATTTTGCTTCTTGGTTTGTGGCTCGTATTGCCTAATTGCCTTATCATGTATTCTTTTGAGTTGGGTCATTGGAGATTGCACTAGCATTACTTTTGACGACTTTTGAGAAAGCCAGAGAGAGAGAGCAACGTAAAATTGTATATGGAGATGGGTTCAATTTATATAACAGCGAGCGTAAAATTTTTAAAATGAAACTTTAAACTTATAATTTTATATGAAAAAACTTTGCTATATATGTTGTAAGTCTTAAGTTTCATGTTTCGATTTTTGCATTCTGAGATGTGAAAAGTATAGACTACATGTGTGATGGTCGAACCCCCATGATATAAAATTATAGGATTAAAGACAGGGACATGATAATCTTGTCAAATCGGGGTAATCATTATAGATTAGCAGTTTCCAGCATATCACAAGATTTGATGAGGGTGGGGGAAGCCTTAGTTTGAGTGATGGGATAAGTTTGAGTTTTACATAATTGTCTGGGTAATATTGATTGTTCAGTTAAATCACAGCTTGATGGTTACGTAGGCCCAACCTTTGACTCATTTTGCTTAATGATTGAATGATTAGTGATAGTGTTAGGTGATCTATCTCAATCTCAACACCTAATTTCAACAAATATACGAAAGTAATTGAAAGCTTTTCTATTTATATTTAAGAAAATATTAAAAAGAAAAGGCAACATCACAAATTATCTGGTTATCGATTCAATTTTTTTGAGTGATACAAGTTGTTGGATATTCGATTTGAGAATAAATTGACCTATTTGTCCTACGCACAGGGATTGAGATTTGAGGGAACAATGTGCTTTCCCCGTTAGCTTCTACCGTTTTGACAGATATTAGATAAAACAAAGGTGTGCAAGTGTTTGTAATGAGACTAATATTTGACATTATGTTCGTGATGATTTGTTAGTATCAAACAACTTGCGGTAAGATGCAATTCTTCACATTCTTATTATGATACATAGATATTCATGAAGTCAATTACGCTCCTACCAAAATCAATTTGATCTCACGTATTCATTTTTTGTCGTTATCAACTAGCTCACCATAGTATCAATCTTTTCACCTCTTGTATCTATCTCGGTCTTTTCAAAATTCACAATACTAATATTGTGTTCTTATTTACTATAATTTTTATAAACAAAATATTGCTCTACAAATTTGCCTCATATGTAACCAACTAAATATAAATTTTTGCCAATAACTTTTTTCATTGTGTTGGTCAGTACCTTCTCCTTTTAATTCTAAGATGGAGGGTTCGAGTTTCCTGAATAATTATAGGAACTTATTTTCTTTAATTTCTTATGCTTGACTTGAGTAGGTTCTAGTAGTCTTGATTCTACATTATACCATGTTGGGCTTTAATTGTACATTATATATATATATATATAAACTTTCGAAATTCAAACTAGCTACAAATCAAAACCTGGGAGCCTTGGCTAGAAACGAATAAATGACTCTTGATATTTCTTAAAGAAGGTCTCAATGCCATCACCATGTGAAGCAAGAACATGTCGATGTCGGCATGCTCTCACGTAACAAAATGCGTATAATGATTCTTGGTGACGAATTTAAGAAATGTGGCTATGTGGGGAGCCACCAATATTGATAAGTACCCTCAATTGATTTTTATGCTAAATGGTAAACTTATTCTGATTGGACAAAATTCTTACCAAATCTAATCGATTCCTCAGACACTATCCACTGAAAGTAGTGGTCTCGAATCCCAGCTAGGTACAATTTCTGCAAATGCCACACAATTCCTCTACTCGTAATTAAAGTTCTCATCTAAATAACCAAGATTCCATAAAAATTTACAGAAATAGCTTTAAATTAGGGGAAAGTTATATAAATCAGCCCACTTACGAAACATAAAAGTTAATTTGTCGCATTATATACGTGCGGGGAAAAAATGGCTGACATATGCATGTAGATTGTTTGACGATCGCTAATTGATCGAGTGCTTGACACATCGACTGCCCGTTTTGTAAATTGACGCTAGTACTCTAGATCGTTTCTAAAACTCTTTCGAAGAGTAATTGAGTTTGTTGTCATTTTTAATACAATCTGCTTGCAGTGAATGATATGCAGTGTGGGTTCTTGGCTTCAAAGGAGGCAAACTATGGAAAATCTCCTTTGCCTTTGTACAGCTTGCTACATGGTTACCGCCCCTCAGTCTTTGTTGGTCACTGCGATTTGTTTTGGTCTTGTATGTTCCGCAGCCAAAAGTGCTTTAAATTTGGTGCTTTTCCAGGGCAAAAGCACATGGTGATTTTATGTCATTTTGGACTACATCATCAATTTACTGACCAAATGGGGTCAGGTGCTTGAGTCTGAGAGAAAGAACCAAAAGCCCTTTGTCTCATAATTTGACATTTAGCTCCTCATTTTAATGAATTTATTCATTAAAATTTTGCTTCAAAGAAAAAATAGTCAAATTCCTCCAATCAATGTCGGGTTTTCCTTTTTTTTTTTTTCCCTGCAAAGTTCAGGCTGCTTTTCTATCTTTCCCTTTATTGCTTAGGTGTTATGGTAAAGTACTTGAAAAGTTTGAGTTCAATTAATTTCACACGAAAAGAAATGACGATGAGGACAAAAAACAGAAGAAATTAATTTTGAACGAACTCTTTAATTTTGACAGACACCAAGCCCGTTAAGGCAAACCTAATAAATAGATCTTCAACATTTCGGAAATTAATATACATCCGGACTCTTTTGTCTATCACTTTGTTTTACATTTATTTGGATATAGATGAAAGTATTATAATTTTATACTAATTTTCTTTTTTCTTTTTTCAAATCAAGGCTCCGTCAAGGAGGAAATTTATTAACTCTTTTCTTAATTTAAATAAACACACAAAAAAAAAAGAAAAAGGTAACGGTTTCCTAATGTGTTCATTTTGAATAAACTTTTGAGAGCCTTTATGTCCTTTTTCTCTTGAATCATTTTTTTAATTAAAAAATTATTATTAAATACGTCTAATTTCTTCATAAAATATAATCAGTTGCAGATCACCCTACGATCATTGAGTGTTTTTAAAACTTAAGAAATAATAGAAAAGCATCTACATTGGAGTAGCAAACTAAAACACGACTTGTTATAATTGAGCACAGCCCAATAATTAATAATGTCATCTTCATTTGCCTCCATTTTGCTTTTCTTTTCATTGAGTTGTTTCTTTCCTTCGGATGTATAATTAAGATAGCTTTATTTGGATCTTCTTTGTTTTCCCATTTGCTGCGGTATCTTCTTTTTGGAGATAGCGATAGCTAGCTAGTAGTGTCAATTAAATAGCAATAGTTTCCCCCACCCAAAAAAAAAAAACCATCACAGTTGATCTATAATTAAAGTGTAAGTGTAGCCCTAACAAGCTAGCTATAGCCTCCAAAGCTACAATAATTAGAGAGAGCCCAAGAGAACTCCCCACCTTTAATTTGGCGTTATCCAAAACCACCTAATGTCTTTTTTCTGCTGAGGGCTTCTTGCCTTGAAAATGTCCACTCTACAAGCATATTTTCATTATGACTCAATTTCTTAGTTTGGTCCGTGCAAACCTACCGCATATAAGTACGTCAATTCAGCTTGGATTAGAAGTTCGATAACATAAAATTATTATTGAATAATTTCATCTTTTGAATCTAGTGGTTTTGGAAGCATGATTTCTTCAAGTTCCGAACTCATATTTACCTTATTCTTTTAAACCAAGTGGTTAAGTACAAAGTTTCATTTTCGAAATAATTATTGGTTCAACAATAAAATCTCTTATGTTGGTATGAGAGGTTCATAATTCAAAACTCATTCACTAGAAAATTTATCAAATTTCGGTTTTATGCAATGGTTTGAAAAAAAAAAATTCCGGACTATCTCTATCTTGGGGTTACAAATTCAGAAAAAATAAGGGGGTATATTGATATTTTATCAATTTCTATACATTGTTTACTTTGGCCCCCCTCACTTTGGCAGTTTTCCTGTAAATTTTATTTAAGTGCTGCACCAAAAACTTTATGTAATACTATTTGATGTAAAGTTAGTATTGAGTTCTCTTTTTCCTATTTCGATACTTCAATTTAGTATCTTCTTTGTTTATTGAGAAGCTTAAGGAAGATGTCTTTTTATATCAAATGGTAAATAAGTCATTATACCCTCAATAATTTATACAAATTATTAACGCTTTATCTTATAACATTATTATTTTATTTCCAAGCACTTTTTAATGCATGCATTCAATTGTTAAATGCAGCAGAGACTTAAAAGAATTATGTAACCGGCAATTAACATTTCTGTGCATGTAGGGAACAAGCACTCATCCTCTCAGTCTTTCCTTTATGACTCGAAATTCCAACATTATCTCACTAATTTCTGTAGGTGGCCCCTTAACCTTTTTTTAAATTAATCTCCAATTAATATAGCTTTTATTAATTTAGTGAAGCAGTTTACAACACCTGGCCCGATTCTTAAACGTCTCACTTATATTTGTTCATCCTTATCCACCATATCTTGTATTAAGTAATAGCACAAGTGCTTTTAATTATAAAATACTATGTACTTAATTAGTATTTTGATCTTTACGGAAATAGTTATTTTATAGGGAAGTTAAAAAAAGTTGTTTAGGAAATGAGAGCAGCCCGAAAGCAATCATAGCTGTGGCATGATTACTGACTTAAAGCATCTAAATTATAATAATTAATAAATATAACAATAATGAAGATGGTGGAAACCCCACTTCAATAATTATCAAAGTTACCATAGTAATTCGCAGCGGCAAATGTTAGCCACGTTTATTTTTAGATAATTATTCCAATTTTGTCACTCTCAACGTAATTAATGGATTTAAAACTAGTGGGGTCCGGGTTCATTATTTATAGTCAGCTTATCTTTCATGCTAACGTAAGCGAATGATAATCCAAGGCACGTTACCACCTTAATTGCAAAAACGAAAGGTTATTAATTTGTACATGATTCATTGCCGCGAAATAATGACAATACATTATAATGAAAATAAAAAAAGAATTAAGAATTTTGAAGTTGCTCCACCGCTTTTTTTTTTTCTTCCTCAACAAAGTCAACCAATAACTCTCTGTAGTTGTTAATTTGCAAATTGAATCACGTTTGTTGTATCCCCGAAATTATTAAATCAGAAAATATCTTTACGATATTCAAATTAATTAACCGAATCTTATCATAAGGAACAATTAGTTTACTTTCCATCATTAATCAACTTAATAATCATTTATAAAATGACGAAATAACTGCCGATCCTTCGTGCTTAGGTGGGTATATATATATATTTTTTAACAACTAACGTAACCCATTGTGATTTGCTGCCAAATTTGCCCATTTAAATGGCATCCAAGAATTTTAGAGAAAAAAAAATTAGAAAAGAAGTTTTAGCCTATTACATGAAAGGAGATACGTTTAGTTCACTTAATAATCATAAATTAAATCTAAAAGTGGGATATGGTCAGGATTTGTTTCTCAAACAATTATTCGTTGCTCAATACCTAATCATTTTAATTAAGAAAGAGACGATACAATCTTAGTGGAAGCATAAAAAAAATTGCATTAAAATATATAATAATGGAACCTTTGGACGTATGCAAATATTGCAATGGGAGGAATAATACCCAATTGTCCTTAGCGTGTACGTTGAGTGGTGGAAGCTGACGAAGTGAATGGAACCCACCACTCAAATTTTGAAAATATGATTCATGGGAAAGGCTCCAACCCCTTCACTCAGCGTATAATATTGGGCATCATTTCTTAACCATTTATACATACAAACGACTTTGATATGTTATAGTCACTTATATAAAATTAAATTTTAATAAAAGAGATGTATATTAAAGTCATTTCAAACCACATTTTAAAATAATAGCTTGACAATTACTCTTTAAATTCAGTGACTGTCACTTCCTTACCTTAATAATAAAGAAATTATTAAAAAAAAGTCATGATAAGTTCATACGCTTCCATTTTATTGTTTGACGGTGATATACATATGTGTGTCTATATATATAAGACTTTCCGTTCGAAATATTTATGTACAAATACATAGCTACAATCCCAAACTCGAAAAGCTTGCATGATACTTGAGACTTTAATATGTTGCATAATAGTCAACAGCATAGATAGGAGTTAAAAGACTGCTAATATTTAATACAAGTGATTAATTTATACACTACAAGTAATCCTTATAGAAATATATATACTACTGAAAAGCTTTACTCCACTTGAGTAACTCATTTCATTCCTTACACAAAAAGGAGACTGGCTTGTCTTCTTGTTTCTGTTTGGTTTGAGCAAACGTACATTCAGCATACCTGATAAAAAAAAAAAAAAAAGAAAGGCTAGCTAGCTAGCTGGCTGTATTTGGACATAAAATTGCTAGTTTGCTATTGGCAGGCAAAGAGTATGATGGCGGTAGGGACGTTTTTCGATTTCCGGCACCCCAAATTAACCTTCTTCTTAAAATGCTCCCCCCACCTGAGAAGTGCGTGGGAACAATTTCTATTTATTTTCCTTAAATAAGACGTTAATTTGATTTGATCGAATTAACCAGTTTTATGGCTCACAATACTAACACACGTACTATCAGTTGATTGCCATGATTTTATTCACCAGATACTATATAATTGTGTCATATATATATATATATATATATATACTCTTTTTTTTTTTAATGTGGATATGCTGTTAACTCATGCAGTTTAATAGAGTTATTTCTGAATGTATTATAAAGTTGTGCAGTTTAATGGCATTAAAATATGACTATATTAAACCGCATGACTTAAAAGCGTATCTGCATAAAAAAAAAAAATGAGAACACACACACACACACACATATATATAGTAGTTTTTCAATCAGCGATCTCTGATTTTAATAAATTTAGAGATAAGTTAAAAGACAAAATAAACACAGATTTCAATACACTAAATTTTATCATGTAGTGTATTGAAATCTAAATTAAAGTTAGGGATCCCTGATTCTCTCTCTCTCTCTCTCTCTCTCTCTCTCTATACACACACACACACAGCATTCTCATTTTTTTTCATGTAGATATGCTATTAAGTCATGTAATTTAATAGAATTAGTACAGACATGCTGCTAAATCACATAATTTTATAGTAAATTAAATACTGATTCTATTAAATTATATGACTTGATAGAATGTCTGTATTAAAAAAATAATGATGTTTGTGAATATGTGTGTATTACTGAGATAAGTATTTTGTGATGGGTGATCAGGACAAATATTGATTGAAGCCGAGGAATATTATTATTATTATGTGTATCTAACACTTTCTAGTTCTTTAAGCAACTATTAGTAGACGCCACCAAACATAGCTTTTTCTGAGTGCACACACCTTCAAATTGCAAGTTGTTTGTAACAACGTATTCTTTTTTAGGCTTTCAAGAATTCTGTTGAAACCGTTTCTATCCTCCGTTATGACAGGCACTATGGACAAACTACACCGTTTGCAACATTATGCCCACTGCCCAGTATTGTAATGCTTACTTTACTTTTTTTTTTTTTGCCTGATGGAATTGTAATGCTTGCTTTGATTGTGCATGTTTGTATAAAGTTTGTGACGCAGCAAGACAAGAATATAGCGCAGTACATGATTTTTTCTAGAATTTTATAGTATCTTTCGATGGATCTGTTAACATAATACATTGTGTTAAATTAATTTGTTTCAACAAGGTAAAAAAATTAATTCTATCCTAACAAAGTATTTTCACAATCTAAGAAATACAAAATTGTCCCTTTATTTTATTTTGGACCGAGGGAGAGATATTACCATTTAAACTTTTTTTTTATAATGTTTTTCTTAGAGGTTTGGAGAAAGTTACAATCAATATAATTTTCCTAATTATCCCTTCCTAAAAGGAAGAGTTTGAAATTCCTTTTTATTTTCTTCCTACTTTCTGTAGAGACTAGTAGATTAGACCTGCCATAGAAAAAATGTTTGGCTAATAAGTAACTCACTTCTTAGCCACTACAAAACCACTTGAGCTGTGCAATAAAATGCATCGATTTGTCTATCTATTGACTCAAACTGGGATGTTTGTCTATCTTAGTCCGTATCTCCCTTTTTGGTCTCCTCATGCTTTGCTTAGTCACCGGCGACGGTGTTGCTGTTCTTCAAAACATATTCGAGTCATTCTTTTATGTTTCATTCTATGGCATGTTTGGCAGGCTCGAAACACTCTCAGGTACGATTCAGTTGCCTTTAATGTGAACGCTATTATTTTTAGAGTGCTTTTGGATATTAGACTAGTTAGTGACACATTTGGTTTCAAGACATCTCAATTGAGGGGCATTTTGGACACTCAGATTCTGGAGGGATTGAGTATTATCATGCCTCCCCGCAGACCACCTCAATTGGTCTCTTGGATGAAACCGCCACTGGAGGTGGTGAAGTTGAGTGTGGATGGTTGTTCTAGGGGAAACCCAGGCATGGCTGCTACTGGTGGTGTTTTGCGAGATCATCAAGGCGTGATAATCAAGGCGTGATATTAACTGCTTCTGGTTCCTTTTTGGGGCACCAATCTATTCTTCTTGCTGAATTAATGGCTTTGTTAAAAGGTTTAGATCTTGCTGCTCAGCTTGGTTTTTATGATCTTGAGGTAGAATTTGATTCAGCCACTGTAGTTTTTTGGGCCATTTCAAGTAGTTTCGTGCGATGGGATTTTACTTACATCCTTGGGCGTGTTCGGGCATTGGCTTCTAGGTCATCCATTAGTATTAGGCATGTTTTTCGAGAAGCTACATCTGCTGCTGACTTTATGGCCAATTGGGCTTGTACCCATCAGACTTGTCAGCGATTTTTCAATCCTAGTGATCTTCCAACCGGTTTATCAGGCATTATTCATTTGGATACTCATGGAATTCCATACATTCGACATTAATCACCTTGATTTGTATTGATTTTATTTGATTACTAAATTATTTACTTTTCCTGAAATGTTTGATTTATGTTCCCCTCCTTATGTTCTTTCATTGATTGGTTTATTTATAGGTAGGGGTCCAGCCTAACCCCCACGTTCTTAGTGGATTATCAAAAAAAAAAGTTAAGCTATTTCATATTTCTACATTGTACATGCATTACACAATTAATAAATTGAATCGGATTTCATTCCCATCCATCATTTGATCATCTTGTTAAGGACGTTAAAAGATCAAAATCATAGAGGCTAACTAAAGGCTCAAATTACAGTCTATTCAAATAGAACATCATTGCGATTCCCAATTGTTATACGGTTGTTTAATTAGTTGGGGGTAGGGACCCTGTTGCTATCTCATTTGGATGATTTAAGTGTGCAAATGGAACCTTACAAGGAACATATTATCATGCAACAAATAAACATTATTGGGTCACGTCACGATGGAAGTAAAGAATAACTAAAGTGTTTGCTTTGTGTACTTTTGATTCTCAAAATCTGTAATATATTCCCTGTTAATTCCCAATTCCTATCCAATAACACTGTCGTAAACGGTATTCACATAGCACTTAAACAATGTGCCCAACATTAAATCTTAACTCTTCACTCTTAAGTGCGTTTTTACTGTTCTTTTTAAAATTTTAGATATCCAAGCAATTTTTTTTTTAAAAAAAAAAAAAAACTAGTGGCCCCAACAAAAAAAATGACGACATAAATCACCAAAAACAAACCCTCCTCTTACCTTAATCTCCACTATAAATACCCTGTAAACTCATCTGTTATCTGAGAACAATTCCCATTTCTCTTCTTCTTCTTCTTCTTCTTCTTCTTGATTCAATTAATATAATTCTTTCTTTCAAAAGTTTTCTCAAAAAATTAAACTAACTAGAAGAGATTAATTTATGGAGACAGCAAGACAGCCGTCACATGTTGTAACACAAAATGTTACGAGGACACACTCGCCGTGGCACTCACCAGTGCCATATTTGTTCGGAGGGCTAGCGGCTATGTTGGGTTTGATTGCTTTTGCTCTCTTGATCCTTGCATGCTCCTACTGGAAGCTCTCAGGCTACCTCGACAGCGGCGATAATGGGGCAGCTGGAGAGAGAGATTTGGAGGCTGGTGAGGGTAAACATGATGAAACTCAGAAGCCTCATCCTCAGGTTTTTGAAGAAAAGATTTTGGTGATTATGGCTGGTGATTTGAAGCCAACTCATTTGGCCACCCCAATGTCTAGTAGGTCCTCTTCTTTTGGTGATGATAGTAATAAGAGCTGCTCTTGCAGTGACAAGAACAATAATGAGAAATTGGAAGTAGTAAAGCAGCAGACTGCTAATAATGAATCACCAGCAGATCATCAAACCCATTAGATGATGATCTCTCAAAATTACAGGTTTTGCTGTGGTGTGGCCTTTTGTAGCAGATTTTTTTTTTCCTTTATTCTCTTCTTGTTCTTCTTTTTCATCTTTCTTTGTTGGTTCGGGAATGTAAATTTTGATGAGAATGAATGGAAGAATTAGCAGTTTTGCAAAATCTTACTTCTTTCAACATTTTTGTTAAAAAAATAAAAGAGCGAAATTCAGGTTTATGGAACTTGGTGATCAGACTGGTTTTTGGCATAATCCATAAACAAGAAATTAATTTAATTTTAATTTTTAAGAAAGAATTAGGTTAATTAAAAGTAGCGGCACGTGGAAGCTAATTAAGCAGACAGGACTTTGAAGTTTGAAGGAGGGCTTGATGCGGCGAGGTGAAGCTGTGCCACGGTGACACTGAGACTTGCACTTTCTCTTTCTAAATTATTTTTAATATTTTCTATTTCTTTAATATGTGAGCACCTTTTTTTTGGCCTTTTCTTCTTTTTTAAGCCTCTGGAACTGCAGCCTCATCACCTGCAACTGTACTAAATTAATTTCATGGCCTTCTTCTGTGGTCTAACCTTAAAGACTTAAAAGTCTACACCACAATTAATACAAATAATATTTAATTAAAATTAGCTAGGTAGCAACATATGTGTTCGAATTTTAAAGTCTCTTCCTGCTTGCTATTGAAATGTCCCAGACTTTTTAGTTTATGGCAATATTCTAGACTTTTGATAAGGTGGCTTTTTCTTAAATAAAAAATAGAAAAGCTGCAATGGAAACTACGATAAGAAGGAATGAAGTTTTGGATTTATTTATCAGATCAGATGCCCCCTCCTTTTTTTTTTTGCCCTTTTCATTTATATAAATTTTGACCCAGTTTTTGAGGCATTTTCACAAGTAATTTAGAGGCACTGATTACTCTCAACGTTTCTTGTGTTTTTTGTGTGCTACGGTCAATTGTTTCACAATTCAGAGGTCTCAACTAAGCAAATGTAATTTTTATGGCCAAATCTCAATGAATGTTATATGCAGTCCCGATCTACTACAAAATCCTGCAATTTTTTTAAAAAATTATTAAATCCTATAATTTAATAAAATTATGTCATTATACTATTAAACTTTATATCTTAATAGCTTTCGCAGACATTACATAAATTATATTATTAAACCTCATGACCTAATTTCTTCGAACTTTAACAAATTTAGGACTTTAAACTCGAATTACTTACATAGACATATATATATATATATAGCTTAGAAACTTCTTTTTTTGATTGAGGAGATTATCACTTTCCCCTCTCTTTTTTCATTCTTTTTCTTTTTCAAAAAAAAAAGGGAAAAGCGGCATCTCCCTCTCGGTGGTTTTCAAAAATTGTTTTTATCGAAAAGTATTTTATTTTTGCAAAGGAAAATTTGTGAAAATAAAATACCCACGTATTCGCACTGTTGTATTTATGTACATCTTGATTGCACTATTCCCACTAACATCATAATGGCAATTGCAATAGCAGTTAGCGAGAGCCAAAGAGATATGCGGATTGCGGCAGCAAGAATGTGCACTTTTCTACTGCATTTTCAAAAGCATAAGAGATAAAAAGCTTGTGCTTGTTCCATAAACTAAAAAGAAAATATTGTACGATCATCGTCTACAAATAGATGAAATACATTGAGAACCCTGTACGTTTATGGGAACAAAGTGCCCACAGATTTTTCCTTTTTCTTATTTTTTAAAATTAATTTAGGCATACTAACGTTTGCCAAGTGTATGTTTTTGGTTATCTTCTTGCTTTTTGCAGCTGCCAACTGCCTTTGCATCGAGTTTTTTCCGACGATGAAGGTGTATAATAAATTGATAATAGATGCTCTTTGTTCCTGCGTTTTCTTTAACCTTGTTGGGTTCTTTTCTTGTCTATGTAGCTCTGAAGATACTTCCCTATGCTGGCTGTAATCTTTTTTCTTTTTTTTTTCAGAAATAAAGGGTAAATTCTATTTTATCCCCTATACTTTGAGCAATTATTTAATTAGTCCATATATTTTCAAAAATCACTCAAAAATTATCCGAATATTATTCCTATAGTTGTTGAATTAAATTTTTTTAAAGAACATAATAGGATCTTTGTATGATATTAGTTAAATTCTAATGAGTCAACCATGTATCAATTAAAAAATAAAGACTAATAAAATAAATTTTAATAGAACATATACACAACGTGAACCTTTTGATACATGGGATAAGTGGATAATTAAAACTCAAAATGTAGGTCCACTCATTTATTGTTTCTGCATTAACAAAATCCACCCTATGCCGCTTAGTACATTACTAATCTTGCATAGTTTAAGTTATCAAATGTTCTCGGTATTCATTGGAATGCATAGACTCGCGTGCCTTAAATTAAGAACATGAATTTCTTATTTCTCGAATATAGAATATACCCTTTTTTTTCGCTCTCGTTGTTTCATGGTTCGATTTTACTTCTTAATTTTTTTTCCTTTTTGGATTATTATCATATTGTCATTTGTTTCAGAGAATTGATTGATCAACTACCATGTACCAACTTTTAGTTTCCACATCGAAAACTGTCCTCTGCTGCACGTAGACAAAATATAATATTTTTTTTCTTAAAGACTAATAAAAAATTCAGTTCTGTGCGAAATTCAAATCTATTTTAATGATATATTTAATACGCATGAAATTAATTTTGTAAATTAACTATTATTGGCATTACATGAGTGCTAGGTAATGTTTATGACATCCTTATCCAGATCACGATTTTGCTTCTTTCATTTAATTCAGATGCTTCCAGCTGCCTGTCTTCATAAATGAGGCTCTCATACGTGCTCTTGTTGGTTAAATTTCATTTTCCCACCTGCGTCTGTGTTGATATAAAAACAAAACCATTAATTACAACTTTCACTTGTTATATGTAGGGACAATGGGTGTTTCTCAAGAAAGAAAGAGGAAAAAAAGGGGAAAGGCTAATGAAAATCCTTCAGAAACTCTTATATAGAGTTAACTTTAAGATGATAAAACGAAAGAGATATTTAAAAATCCTTTGGGTTTGGCTAATGAGAAACAAGACCGTTACAAAGTTTTTAAGTATTTAAGAAAATATATAATGAGGTCGTGTTAAAGAACACGAATTGGAAAAGAATAGGAAAATAAAAATCTTCTACCTTTTTTTTTAAAAAATATTTGCATAGAATTTTACCGGGACTTGTCATGACATGATCTGTCATTATTTTCTTCTCCATTCACCAACAAGATATCGAGAAAATTTTGTGGCTATCTTTCCATGGATCAAAGCACAGCAAATTTCCATACGTTTGAATAGTTTGTTCAAATCTTTTTTTTTTTTAATAGAAAGTAGCATTACAGCATCATCCATTAGAGTCATTTTTCACATCTCCCACGCTAGCAGCCCATTATAATTAAAGTAATGTGCATTTGACTCCTACAGTTAAAGCTTTCTTTCTAATTGGCATGGCCTAGTACTGAAAATGATTAAAGACTGCTCGTGAGCCTCAAGAAACCTCACTAAAACCCTAATCTTGATGAACTAAAGTGACCCCCATGAATTGTATAATGGAGTAATGGAGTAATGGAGATCGTCGAAATATCCACTTCGAGTTTCTTGTGGCTGCAGATTGATTCATCTGGCATCTCTGAAACTGTATTGAAAATGAATGGAAACGAAACCCATGCGTGTGCCAATAATTGATGATTACTTGCGTCATCTCTTTCAACGTCAAATCAAAATGTTCCAATTACTATAAGAATGATATAGGAATGTGATGTCACTGAGAATTACTGCCTGCACTTTATTTTTCTCATTCTTAGATAGAAAGGCTTGAAATTTACAACTCAGAACGTTCATAAGTCAGGCCATAAATGGTTCATCTCGATCATTGGATCAACTTGACTTTTCCTTGAAATATTTATAGGGCCAATGATAAAGTGATGGGAAAAATAGTATACAATCATTATCAAAACAAAATTTTTTGTATTCATGCTTCACCATTGCACTTTGTTTCAACTAATTGTGGGTTACTGTTGTTTATTTGTTAAATGTCACAACAGTGATAAATTCTTTTTTTTTTTTATATTAATCATAAGTTATTTGTTACCTTTTCTAAATTTTATGTTACAAGGTTTTAGTTTGTAGATGGAATGAAGTATGTTGGGAGTGTAAATTAAAAATAAAATAAAAATCATTAAACAAGCCTGTTTTACTTAAGACTTTTCCTACTTAACAAATACGTAAATGAAGTGCATTAATTTAATGAGCAACCATTCTATTTTTAAATCCGAATTAAATTTTCAAAGGAGTTAAGTTTCTAACACCCCTTTAAATATTTTATAAAACCCCATATTTTGTATGTTTACGCTTTTGACATTAAAATAATTTATACAATAACAACCGTTATGTTTCCAAACTCCTTTTTCGTTCTTCAATGCCAATAAATATAGGACATTCGATCATGTCTTAATTAACTATGGGAAAAGAGTTTTAATTTTAAATTATCAACAATCAAAATTGAAATATAAATTCTAACAATTCGCAGAAGAAAATATATTGAATTTAAAAAAGTTTGCTTAAACAATGAATCTTAAAATCTTTTTCAGAAGAGAAAGTTAAGATCTTACGGGATTTTATTGAGAAATAGAAAGGAAGGATAATGAGCTGAAACAAGATTATCGGTAATGGAAAGTGATCAAATGGATTTATATTATGAAAGGAAATCTAAACAAAAATGAAAATAAATATGCAGGGATAATTTTGTAATCAAAGTTGCAAAGTGGTTTAAGAGTTTTTGAGGGGTGCAAATAGCATCACTCTTTTAAAAGGCCAATGGAAGAATTTCCGAGGCGGGCATAGCCTTCGATACAAACTAAACCCAAACTTGTGACATGGGCTGTTGTTGAACGAGGTCGTATATACGCCAAATGGGTAATACTTTCTACACTCCTTAAAGATTCTTTTATCACCCCACCTCTTGTAATGATAGCTCTTTTGTTATAGGAAATTACATAAACGATAAACATCTTTCCATATAATGATTCCTAGGTTTTTTTTAATCCTAATATATGGTATAATTAATTTTGTTGACAAAATCAATATGATTTTTAAATTAATGAAGAAATGAAGTACACAATAACGATAGTTTTATTATGGCGAAGTAGTCTACAAAATCTATTCTATATGATAGTAATTTTATATTTTTATTTTTTTTGGGTAATTTCATAAAGAAAGAGATATAAAATGAAATGTGGGGCTTCTTAAGAGGATAAAAGGGGTATCAGAAGATCTATTGATGACGGCTAATAACTGAAGGCTTATGCAACCGGTTGATCCACCACATGTGTGTAGGTGTAGCCCCATCCGAAAGTGAAGATGAGAGAAGGCAATTAATTGAGAATGTTGGGCTTGGATGAAATTTGCCATGCAGCTTACTTTAAAATGTAACAAATATACCCATTGTATTTCTCAACACACTCACTATCGTATATGCAATAAAAAGCTGTATCTTCGAAAATGGTCGTAGTGAAAAGGAGAATAAATGCTTAGCGGCACCGAAATGGAAAATCAAGTTGAGAAAATGTTGATGGATTCATCAACAATTAATCTTGCAAAGCATGTGCTCCAAGTGGAAAACGTTGGCAAAACATTGCAAAATCCGCTTGCAATGACCGATGAAAATGACATGAGAAAAAAATACGTTATTGATTGGACAAATTGAAAGTTAGTATTTAATGTCGGATTTTAATTTTCATTGTTTCTTTTCCAGTTTTGCATACGAGATTGCAACGGCCTTGGCTTTCTTTAATTGGCCAAATACAATTTTTGGAGATTATATTGTGTAGAATGCATGTCTTCATGCAGTGTGGAATCAACCGAAGAAGAGTACTTTTCTGTTATTAAATTGGGAACAAAGGTGGCCTATCTTGCATCATCATCGCCCGTAATTCAAACATTTGGAATGTCTCTCTCTCTATATATATATTTATATAGGGTATTGAAGTAGTCCAGAATCCTAGATTTCTTTAAAAGCTTAAAAAAATTTATTAAACCATATGATTTAATAGTATAATGATATGAATATATAATAATAAACTAGTTATTTTTTAAACCATATAACTTAGTATCTTTCTTGAACTTTAACAAAATTTAGGATCTCTTTTCTCACGCCGATTCCCTTATTTTTCTTTTCATACAGACACATTATTGGACCATATAATTTAATAAAGTCAGTGCGAACACGTTATTAATCATATGACTTTATAATAAATTAAACATTGACTCTATTAAATCATATATCTTAATAGCATATCTGCATGAAACATATATGAACAATGATAAGTTACCTAAATATTTTTTAAACTCTGTCAAGTAGGCAATCATATGAAAAAATAATAGTAAACTAAATAATTTGGAAAATAATATGAATAATTAGGGGTGGAACTAATGTGAAGATTCTGATAAGCTGATGACAGAAGCTTTACAGAACACTTCCCCAAGGATCTTGGATTAGAATCAATCAAGATGCCTCACAAAGACAACCAGAAAGCTTAATGAATTAATGACCTATTAGCTAAGACTAGGATTGTGTTTAGAAACAAACAAAGAAACGAATTGAAACCAAGAAATCACAGAACACAACTATATAACGCGGTTCAGTCAATTTGCACTGACTTACATCCACGGGGGAACAAACTTAACAGCTTCATTGATATGTCTTCAAGACTTGATTACAGAGATTAACAAGCACTCAATAATAACAAGAAAACTCCTGGTCTCAAGCTTTCTTTCTCTCGTTACAATGCTCTCAGTCTCTCAACAAAAACTCTCTGTTTTCCAACTGAGTATCACAGCTTATAAACCACCTCAGAGGCATTCCCAGAAACGCCCGTGAGGGCCATGTGCAATAATGGCTCTTTAACAACCTTTTGTATGCACGTGTTCTACTCGTGCTTCATTAACTCCAAAACAGCAAGACTGTATGTCGCTGTAGCAAGCAAAACATTTACTTCATGAAATGCAGTCTTTATGTGTCGTTTTACTGAAGTTATCGAGCATCACAAAACGCAAGCTAACACTGTCGTTTCAACCCCTTTGATTTGATTCACTGAATACACAACACAATGTATGGCCGAAGGTGGCAAAATAGGTTAAATATATTTTCAAAAAGGTTTAGGGTCTTCCTGAAATTTTGCAAATTTCTAGCTGAAATTTACGTTTAGCTTATCGGTTTATTTCCTCCTTAAGTCTGCTATGATTTCATTTAACCCCCAAAACCAAAATTCAACTTTGTATATATTAATTGCTTGTTAGCCCCTTCTCGCTTCCAACAACTGAAATAAAACAAATAAAAGCAATTCAAAAGTTGAACACTAGAAAAAACAGTAGATAGCGAAGTTTTTTTTCCTAGAGTTTATATTATCTTCTAATTCCTTATAAAATGGAAAAGTAAATGAATGAATTTAATTAATGGTGTTGACCAACCAGTAAATTAATGCCAAATGGGAAAATTTTATGAAATAGCCCAATAGCTATTATACTATATATCTAGGACTAGGCGTTGCATGTGGTTCAAAATTTATTATCCTTTCTTTGAGCAAATGCTTTGTTCATAAATTATCATGTAACTGGCCGGTATTTATGATTAATCCAAAATCTTTCAAATTTAAGTGTCTAACCCTTAATATTATTTAAGCTCCTAAAATTGAAGTGCTAAAAAATTGTAATTGGTCCAACAGGACAATGTCATCAACTATGCAAGATTAATTGTGTAAATATCTTACTTAGATGACGGACCATCCCACATGATACTCTGAGATGCTAAGATGGTCTCAAATTACGCTTTCATTTTGGAGTTCCGGATTAAAACTGTTATTAACATAATTAACTTAAATCATATTAATCAATTTATTAAACTGCCATCGATCAAAGTACTCCAGTTTAATTAATTTGATTTGTTCAACATGTTCCATTCAAGATTCCTTTTAATTCAACTGAAGCCGGCCGGCCAAGGGCGGCTTGGACGACAGGTGAAATGACAAGAACACCATTACTCAAGTTTAAAAGAGGAAACCCCTCCATCCTGGAAACTCTATAGAATTTTACAAAACTATGGGATCAGCTTTCAGTTGCTGTGGCTCAGAGAAAGTTGAAGAAGGGTGGGCAAAATTTTTATTAATTAAAAAAAAAAGTTAATCCTGCTCTAAATGTATTAGAGTATATTGATAATCTTATTTTTATTTAACTTAAGTTTTGTGTATTTTGCCGCAGACTAACCACAATTACTACACCTAATAATGCAACATGGAGAATTTTCACATACAAGGAGTTGCATACAGCAACTAATGGCTTCAGCGACGATAACAAGCTCGGAGAAGGTGGATTTGGAAGTGTTTATTGGGGAAGGACCAGTGACGGTCTTCAGGTAACGTGTACTCTTAGGACAGATGTTTAGAGGAGGATATATTCTTCATTTGGTTGTAGAGCTTATATATATATACACACACACCTGATTTCTTGGGTTTCTATTATTAATGCAGATAGCTGTGAAGAAGTTGAAAGCTATGAATTCAAAAGCTGAGATGGAATTTGCAGTGGAAGTAGAAGTTCTAGGAAGGGTTAGGCACAAGAATTTGCTTGGACTGAGGGGCTATTGCGCTGGGACAGATCAAAGGCTAATAGTGTATGATTACATGCCTAATCTCAGCTTGCTATCTCATCTCCATGGTCAATATGCTGGTGAGGTTCAATTAGATTGGAAAAGAAGAATGAAGATTGCGATCGGCTCTGCTGAAGGCATACTGTGAGATTAATTATTAAGTCTCCTTTCCCATAAAGTTTTGAAATAAACTGCATGACGTTAATTCAAAGATATTAATTAACAGCATTAATTTATTGTTATTAATAATTAGGTACTTGCACCACGAGGTGACACCCCACATCATTCATAGGGACATAAAAGCAAGCAATGTGCTCTTGGATTCAGATTTTGAGCCATTGGTTGCCGATTTCGGATTCGCAAAGCTGATCCCGGAAGGCGTTAGCCACATGACAACTCGAGTCAAGGGGACATTGGGGTACCTTGCACCTGAATATGCAATGTGGGGAAAGGTATCCGAAAGTTGTGATGTTTATAGCTTTGGAATTTTGCTACTGGAGATTCTCACCGGCAGAAAGCCCATTGAAAAGCTCCCCGGAGGAGTGAAAAGGACGATCACCGAGTGGGCGGAGCCGCTCATTGTGAAAGGGAAGTTTAAGGAGCTTGTTGATCCAAAGCTCCGAGGGGACTTTGATGAAAATCAATTGAAACAAGCTATAAATGTTGCTGTGCTGTGTGTGCAGAGTGAGCCTGAGAAAAGGCCTAATATGAAGGAAGTTGTGAATACACTTACAGGGTATGATCCTAGAGGAAAAGTGATGCAAACAAGAATTGAAAGTCTCGCATATAAGGAAGAATTATTGGCGTTCGATCAAACAACTGATGATGATGATCGTGATCCTGGCAATCAAGAATTGGGCGTTTTTGGTCACACGAAGGTGCAAAAAATGCGAGCTCCGTATAATCAGTTTGGAGATCAAAAGATGCATTAATCATGTTTAAAAATAAGCTTGGACGCAATCTTCATTTGTTGATTGCATCGCAATTCTTTCTTACAGGAGAAGGAGGAAAATGATTTCAAATAATTTTGTATTTTGGGTATAAATATTTGTTCTTTATTCATATTATGTTTCCGATACCATAATTAATTTAATTTGTTTGTCTTATTAAATGACTTTTAAGTTATCACATTTAATTAATCTGATTGGTTAATGCTAACAGATTACAATTATAGTCCGAAGAAGAAACAAGAAATTTTATTCGTTATTGATGTTGATTTCTTTGTCAGATGGCCATGTGTAATTCTTTATTAGGAAATTCAATAACCAATAGGTGCATAAGTATCTGTGCTTACGAAGTAGTTTGTAGGGTGGAAAGGCCAAAACCTCATCTAAATTAACGACCTTGTTTTCTTTTATTTCTCTCTCTCTCTCTTTTTTCTTATAAATGAAAATTAAGAAGTGCTCATTCGTTGGGAATATCTCACATCAATTGAGATTAGGTCTTAATTTAATGTCATAAGCTTGAGATAAGGGTAAGCGGATAACTCTCAACTCTTAAGTTAATTTTTGAATATTAAACTCTTAGGTTTTTATGTGACATCAAAACCAAGTTTATATATAAATAGGTCCGCATTATACATATGGACTTCTATAATTTTAATGAAATTTAACTTAAGCTCAAATAATCTTTCGAATAAACTTTTATTAAGCGGAGACCATACAGTAATTAAGTTTATTAGTTTGATGAAAATATATAATACTAAAAGTAAATCATACAGGTTAAGATAAATTTAATCCAACCAATTAAATTACGCCACAATAATTTATAAAAAACAAGTTGTACAAAACCAGAAAAGCAAATAATATCAAAGAGCAAGCAAATGTGTTCAAATTACAATCAAAAGAATTAAATTGAACACATAAAATGGTAGAAACTAAAATCACGTGTGAGAAAGCGAACGGTAGCTTGATAGGGTTACTATTAGTTGAGGACATTCAAACCTCGATCATAAGCTAAATTAAAAATACAATTACTCGACAATAAATATGAATAATCAATGTGTTGATTCCTTTAATATAAACCACTTCATGGGCTTTTATCCTAAAAAACAACTTATTGGGCTTTCAATCCAGTCCTATAAAATAGAGGCTGCTCAACTCAAGCCGGCAAATGAAAAAGAATAATAAAGTTTCAAAGCACTTGCTCATCTTGCTTCGACTTATATTTTCCCCAGTACTTTCTCAACATCCAAACAAATCCAAAACAGCTGCAAAACAATGAGGATTCACTGAATTGGTCGTCTTTATAATACCCATATATAAAGGATTTTTAACCAAATGGTCTGTATCTTGCTCACAACACATCGTGAAACAAAATCAAGAACGACTACCATATCATTTTCAATAACAAATCATAGAATCCTTATTTAATTCAACCATAATGATATAATTAAGTAATTAAACCATAGTACAAAAAACATATGATATAGAAGAGCTGTCAGATAAGTTCAACACATACATAATTAAGATCCAATTTATCACATCACAACCAAAAGCAAAACACACACACATACACACACAACAAATGAACTAAAAACTAAAATCATCATCACTATCATAATCAGAATCGACATCAATGGATTCATAATCACCAAAAGATGATGGCGGTCCTGCCCTTGCATACTTACTGCAACCCTCTCCACGCCTCCACTGCTCCTCTTTGTAAGACCTCATGCTCTCACGAATAGCAGCCTCTATTTCATCATCATCATACTTGGCAACTTTTTTCTTTTCCATTTCAAAAGTTTGAAGACTCTCCTTGATAACCTTCTCCATTAAAGCTCTCTCTTCTGCTTCTAAATCAGCTGCAGCCGCAGCTGGTGGCCTTTTCCTATTACTTGAATGTGGTGGTGGTGGAGGAGCATTATTTCTCATTCTGCTTTGCAATGCCTCTCTTGATGTCCTTTCCTTCTCTTCTCTCTTGAGAGAAAGCTGAACGAGTGCTTTAACCATTTTTTTGCATACATCATCAGGGCAGCGTTTACACGGCAACACATCCCCTCTCTTGCCAACAAGGTGCTCCTTGAAACGGGTAATCCCCTGCATTTCATGTCCACAAAAGTTGCAACTCACGCGGCTAGGCCTGTTGGGATCAATGACTCTGCAATATTGTCGAGCTATATCAATTGGTCTGCTCCCCATTATGATCAACTCTTTCAGTAGCTAATTAACCCTGCAAGATGATTGTGAAGCTACACAATGAAGTAAGAACATAGCTTTGAGATTGATGAGTTGTGCATTTGAATGTTGAATTAAAAGCTAGCTTTAATAATTGACTTCATTGGCTTTCTAGCTACCTAACCATCAAAGGAAATTTTACACTACCGTTTTTGAGCTTTGAGCAGCAAATTTCTAGTGAACAAGACTATATTCGTGTGGATGACATTTCTACCCTAATAATAAGGATACTTCAAATAACGTATGTCAATAGTTTCTTCTGGATCACAGAGTCCCTAAAATTACTCTTAGAATTTAAATCAAATTTCTGATTTTCATGCACATATATGATATATGTATATCATGTGTACATGTAAAAGAAAATTCCATTTTATCTATTTATTTGTCATTGTAAGTAATTACTTTTAAGGGTACTTCGATACGATAACAAGAAATTTCATTGAACTCTAGGTGTGAAGAGTAATATGACTATTTTTCCCCTTTTGTTCATGTGACTAATTTACTCAGGAACTAGACTATTATTGGATAATGTGTAAGTTTAACAATCGAGAAAAGAGATTGTTCAAACTCAATTAATAAAATAGCAAACCTTTCTAAATGAGAGAGCAATAATTTATGTGTGAAATAATTTTGGTTGAATCCAAACACTCTATACACCATACTAAAGCACGTCATTTAACTGCTTGATTATTAATATCTAGATCCAAATTGACTTCATAGTTTACCTAATCTTTCCAATTTCCAAATTATCAAGTATTTTTCTATTCAATATTTTGTAAGCGATGATTATTTTTGTAGTCAAATATGTAGAACATAATCTACTTAATAATCATACTTGAAGATATTCAAACCTCGATCATAAGCTAAATTAAAAATACAATTACAATTACAATAAAATTATCAATAATTTATCTCCCTTTCGTAAAAATGGTATTATATAATCAAAAACGAATTCCAGAAATATGGATTTTAAATCTAAGAAATCTTAAGCAAAATTAAACAAGATCTCAAAACTAATTTAACTTATCTAGTAACAATAAATTATTACATCGACCCAAAAAAAAAAAAAAACTGAGAGAACTGAGGAACAAGCTCCTTATCTCACAACCAAAATATTCAAAATCACATAAAAATAATAATGAGTATGATATACCTATGATAGAATCTGAAACCAACACGATGTCTTGTATGAATAATTTTCTCAGATCTGTTTCACACTTCTCTCAAACTCTTTGTTTTTTTTTTTCCTTTAGCTCACACCTTGCACTGCTCAGTAGATTATTTTTGTCAAATTTTGAAAGAATTTGTCTGATATATATTTGTCACACCAATCATATCCTTTTTTTTCTAAATAGCTTAGTTCTGAACCTTTTTGAGTAGCCTCTTAAAATCAGATGGATTTGATTATAGCGATTTTGTCTAAAATGACTCATCCAAACAAGTAAATACTAACTTACCATTTAATCCTTAAGTGTTATTTGACATCCACTTGCATACCTTATATTATACATAACAAAAGTTTATGAAATAAATATAAAGTAATGTGGTATTCATTAGAAAATAAACCAATTAGTTGGCTTCTTGTATTGAAAAATAAGAGGTCAAATATTTAATCCCAAAAAGGATATAGTACGTTCAATTTAGAGTGGATGCATGATAATTATTAAAAAAATGCGGCATTCATTAAATAGACAATGAATTTTCAAAATAATTAAAATGAGGGTAAGATATCAATTTTTTTTTTTTTGATATGGGCGTATATAATAAAGAAAATATTTAATGAAAATAAATATCACATTATTAATCAAATATAGTCATACAAAGTACTTAATTATTTTCTTAAATATAAACCCCATTTATGAGTATTCAACATCATCATAATTGAGAGCTTTAAAAATAATTGTAATACATACAAGAAAATTTTATTAAATAAACATAGGATATAGGAGTAGCACTATATTCCAAATATTTTACTCTGTAAGTGATGTGACATTCACATAATATCCAGATGGTGTGATAAAAATAATTTTTTAGATGAGTAGCGTTACACTCCTACTCTTAGACAACGAATGATAAATTAAAAATGTTGTGTCATTCCTATCCTTATATATATATATATATATATATATATATATATATATATATATATGTATATGTTTATATGTGGACATCTGGTCTTATTAATAATAATGACCTACCATAAATACCAAACTGCAAAGTCGAGCGTTAAGGTGGTTATTTTTTTCAACCGGCTGCCTCGATTCTTTCCCCGTCTTTCGATCAGCCCACATTAATTGCATCCGATGGGGCGATGTCAAGGCTCACAACCGTGATGCTCAACGTAGCATGCTTATCGGTTCAAGTTTGCGGGGCTTTTTGTGGGTCAGTCACCCCATGAATCCTTACACAAGATTGGACTAAAGGCGTCACAAACAAGCTTTTTTCAATTATTATTTTTTTAATTAATATGATGCCATTTAAACCAAAACCATATATTATTAAGGAAAAAAATAAAATTATAATAAAAAGGATGGGGTTATTTACACTCTGAAAATTACTCTGCACACTTTATTACTTTATACATGTGCGCTAAATTTAAAAAAATAAGTTTTACTTTATACACTATTGAAAATGTCAAAAAAGACCTTATTTAAGCTAGTTAAATTAATTTACTCAAAACACATCAAATTATTTAGCACATCCAAAATGAATTAATAACAATTTAGTGTATACAACAATGGAATCAATTTATGTTCTAAACAAATTCTTTAACATAAGTTTTAGTTATTAGTTTTTGTCTATTAAAGAATATGTTCAATATTGATTTTTATACCCTGATTTTTTAACCTAAAAATTGAAAAAAAAAATTGGCCATTTGCCCCCACCCCAAAAAAAAAAGGAGCAGAAGAAGAAGTAGTAGAGGAAGAAAAAGAAGAAGAAAAAGGATAAGACTATAAAAAATACATTTTTAAATAAAAAATAAAAATATATTCAAAATATGTTAAAAGTATTGGTTTGCTTCTTGTTTAACTAAATAGAAAATAATATTTTTAAGGGTTTATGGCGAGAGAATTATATATTCCATGGTGAGTATCCTGTATAAATATTTAGAGTAATTATATAATATTAGTTTATAAGAGAGAGACCTTATTAGTAATTCATACGACATGTATCTTGTAACAAATAATTTATTAAAATAAGTGTTTAGATTAATTTTTAGAGGGTAAATAATCTCAGCCTAATAAAAAATATAACTCGTTGATCATTTTTATTTACTTACTTATCCATTGAACATAAAAGAAGTGTACATTTAGAACTATAATTCTCCCATAATATGAAATTTAAAAATTTTATATCATATATATGGTGTAGGTACGATTTTAAACTTCATATAATAATAATTAAAAAAAAAACTCCTATCAAAAGAAAACATTGATCCTATTAAGCCACATATGGGTCAGAAAAAGACGGGGAAAGTGTAGCCAATGAAGTTTGTAAATGAATTTCGCAGATACGGGTTGAAGAAGAAAAAGTTTGAATCGAACTTATGAATTGATATTGGTTTAGTTTGAACTTCAAACTTGAAGCCCCATGTCTCCAACTGTGTTCCACTTTCGGAACATCATAAATAATTTGGTGTATACGACAGAACAGGGAACAATAATTGTATATCATATGAAAATGATATTTTCTTTTTTATAACTGATCTGATAATTGTACTATGTCGAAGCCAATGAAATTTCTTTTCTCTTGTTTATAATTTTGTAATGATTGATTACGTGTAAGCAACTGTGTTACATAACATAAGCATTTTTTTCCCCATATTAAAGCCAATGGTGTTGGAATATGATTTTCAGATTCTTGTGTCTTTTATTATAATATAATGATATTGGTGAGCTCTACTCACAGCTCGTAATTTTGCGATTCTTTTAATGATTAATTAATTACTCGCTCGATTGTTTATACAGATGAGGTTATACCCACCCACATATCCAAAAAGGAGAAAAAAAAAAAAAGATTTCGGTATGCTTCAACTATTTTTTTTCACAGCGCAAATCTCGTTTTAGATCTATAATACATATTCTTGTCTAACATTAAATTTCTTCTAAATGGAAAAAAATAAAAAATAAAAATTGAAGGATGTCGGCATCCCTAAAGTTTGATCTAATGTATACGTATATCCTAACATTTTTTGAAACAAGTAATAAACATCTTATTATTCATATTTTTGTTTATTTGAGAATATGAAACATATCGTTAAATTCTATTATGTAATTGTAAAGGTGAGATCGATTTTACAAAGGAGTAATCGGATAAGATGCATGCTTGACGTTAACAGTAGAGCCAAGCCTAAATTGAAATAATGGTTGTTAGTTAAAATATTGGGATTTGCATTTACATTAGGACAAAATTTAGGGGTCCCGAAGTTCATTTCCTCTATTTATTTTAGATAATTCGATAAACAAAAATTGAAATTAAAGATACCGAATTTGGCAAAATTATGTGTAATTCAATAAATTTTGCAAAATTATAATATATAAGGTCCCCGACCATTACATGTAATCATAGATTTGTTGTTGCTGTTCACGATTGTCTTGTAATGTACAGGACATTTCTTAGATGACACGCTTGTAATGTGTAGCCTAAGACAAAGCTTTAGCTACGTTCCATAATTGTTAGAATAATGAATATGGCCAAACGAAAACATTAATTATATGAATCAATCTCTCTCTCTCTCTCTCTCTCTCTCTCTCTTATCCATGATGAAACATGTTAAACGGCTAGTGTCATCTGAAAGTTTCATTCATGATAAAGGGGAGAGACTTCTTTGGGTGGCAAATAAAAACTTTCCTACCAAATCCATCGAAGAAGCGCTTTTTTTTTTTTTATTAAAAAAAAGGAGTTATGAATTTTGGCTTCGCTAGCAAGACAAAATCAAATACACCTAGCCACAAACAGCATGCACCTTTGCTTATACCCCAAAGCATCCACAACCATAGCATTAATCTTGGTCCAAAAATTTTCCAAAGGTAAAAGAGATAGACACAAAACAAAAGATTGATCACTTTTTCACTTCTTCCCAAGTCTCTAAAAGTGATTTTAATGCTTCTTAAACAAGAATGATACAATAAAAGTGAATGTTGGTTCACTCTTCCTACTAACCTCAATCATGCTTGTATACTAGCCCCTCTACTTATAATCTTAAGTGGAGTTTCATTGCTCTCATGGTCAATAACCAGATTCAAATTTTCTTGATTGACAATTGTTGGCCAATTTTTTGATACAATGGTTCATTCAGCTCCTTCAAAAATACTTATAGGAATCTCATTAGACCCAAATGATAGCAAGGAACTTCTCTCGTGGGCAATCAAAGTCCTTGCTCAACCAAATGACAGAATTGTGGCCATACACGTTCTTGGTTAGTATTGCTTATAATCGTTTGAAACAAATGGCATTGAGTGAAATGGAGACAAATTGAATATTTTCAACATTGTTGATAATGTTTGTGAATGTCTGATAAAATCAAGCAGTTGGAGAAGAATCAAAGAAGCGTGGATCAATGGCGAAAAGGCAATCACAGATTCGACGAGCAAAAGCTCATGTCATATCAGTGCTGGGAGAATTCGCCGGAACCAGCCAGTCTAAGCAGGTATTAATTTTTTTTGCCTCAATATTCTGAAAATACAACATCGAAGTTAAAAATACTCATTCAAATAAAATTCTCAGGTAAATTTAGAAGCTAAAGTGGGGTTTAGCACCAGTATTGGAAGAGGTCTCATCGAAGAAGCAAAATCCATTTCAGCTGATTATCTTGTTCTTCGCGGTTCAAGAAATCATTCCAATAAGTAAGAAACCAATTTCTCTGACAGAAATTTCAATTATTCTTTGGTATGGCCTATCATAATTCAATCTCTTTCTTTTTTCTTTTTCTTTTTTTATTGTCCCTCCAAATTCGTTTTATAAGAATGTCGCGAGATGTTACAAGGTACTGCTTTCAGCATGCCCCAGGAGGCTGTACAATAGTATCGCTTGGGAAATATAGGGAACCACAAAAAAGTTCAAGTTTCAATTCTGCAAAATCCGAAGGTCTTGCTTATTAATTTCCATAACTACATTGATGGAATATTTATATCAATTTAAATTTTAAAGGCTCTAAAATATGTGATTTACACAGCAGAAACTTGTCAATTGAGTTCAAGGTGGTTGAACAAGAGTAATGATAGTGGCAGAGTAGCCTCCCCTGTTGAAAAGCACATTTTCGGGGAAACAAAGAGTGAAAACCCTTCACCAAGAACTGTTCTAGATGAACTTGAAGGAGAATCTAACACCACAGAAGATGATACATTTAGCGTCGAGGACTCGAGCATCTCACAGTCTCCTCCTCAAGCTCCCAAGACCAAAGGCCTATCCAACACAAGGATGCGAATGTCACCCGGAAAATTTTTTACTTCAATCCTCAGCTCACCATTAAGAAAAAGAAATGGCAGTTTATCTAATAAAGAAAAGCATCAGCCTCTGTTAACTTGTTTCAGCTATGAGGAAATCTCAAGTGCCACAAACAACTTCCACTCAGGTAATAAGTAAACAAAATTTCCTATGACAAAATGTTATGCATTATTGGTAAAATTTAATTTTAAATTAGTTGCTTGGATGTTCAGAAAATATGGTGGGTCAAGGAGGATACTCAGAAGTGTATAAGGGCAATCTTTCGGATGGAAGAAAAATTGCAGTGAAGAGATTGGCCAAAGACAACAAAGATGCAAAGAAAGAGAAAGAATTTCTCATGGAATTGGGCATAATTGGACATGTGTGCCATCCTAATACGGCAACATTGGTGGGTTGCTGCATTGAAAATGGACTCTATCTGATATTCAACTTCTCACAAAATGGCAATTTGGATGCCGCATTGCATGGTAAGAAACAACGAGTCTGTTCTCAAAGTTGGCATAATTCACAAGATATTGCGGTTTTTTTATTTCTAATTTTGAAAGAATTGTCAGATGAAAGAAGCAAATCACTCGAGTGGCCTATTCGATACAAGATAGTGCTAGGAGTAGCAAGGGGACTGCATTATCTTCACAAAGGTTGCAAGCGGAGAATAATACACCGAGACATAAAAGCCTCCAATGTTCTTCTGGGCCCTGATTTTGAGCCACAGGTAAATAATCAAACAACTTAATTGTATCAATGTTGCAGTAAAAGTGTTGCTCAAAGAAGATTCCGAATATAATAGCTAGAGTTTCTTCTCTGTTTAGATTACTGATTTTGGACTGGCAAAATGGCTGCCAAATAAATGCACCCACCACGCTGCGATCCCGATTGAGGGCACATTCGGGTACTTAGCACCGGAATACTTTATGCATGGAATCATTGATGAGAAAACGGACGTTTTTGCATTCGGGGTTCTTCTTTTGGAGATCATAACTGGTCGGAAACCTGTTGATTCATCAAGGCAAAATCTTGTCTTATGGGTATGTGAAACTCTCGACAACGTTACATTTCCTACTTTATATACTGATGTAGGATCCTTTCCTAATATCTTAAAGTCATTTATAACCACTCTGGTGCTCAAAAGAGTTTCATATACATACAGGCAAAGCCCCTGATGGAATCTGGTAATCTCACAGAGCTAGTTGATCCAAGCCTGGAAGGCGAATATGACACGGATCAAATGCATAGACTAGTGCTAACAGCTGACTATTGTGTGAGACAAACCTCAGCATGGCGTCCATCAATGAGTGAGGTACATATATGCTTTAATCAGTTTCCATAAGTTTCAACCCATTTGCTGCAGAGAACAAGTTTCAATCTTTATTGAACCTTTTATTGGTCTATTTTCACAAGGTGTTAGAGCTTCTAACAAGTGGCCATGACTCTGAATTTGCAAAAAGCTGGAGGATGCCCGAGTTTACATCTGATGAGCTTGATGATTGCTCAATGTTTTTCGGATATGAAGTGCCAACAGATATCGATTTGGAGGAGTTTTTGTAGATTATTCAGGTTTCTGGTGACATGAAATGGATATAGTTAACTGAATGTTAGTAGATCAACAACCGGGTAGAGTTTGGTTTCCTTCTATATGTAGCTAAAGGGTTTTATATTCATTTTCTCTAATTAATCTTACAATGAGTGACATTGTTCTTCTTTGTATCTCATGTTGAGAAGAATAACATTGCTCTTTTATAGATCTAAAGATATGCAAAATGGAAATATTGTACTATTTTGATCTACTGTATGTGGGCTTACTTTGTAAAATTTTCAAATCAAATATAGATGTATTTGAGAATAAATTTTTCTTCTTTTGCAATTCTTATTATCACCAATGTGTCTCAAATACATCAATAAGTCCAGTATACAAACCGAATGAACGGTTTCTAGCTATGAGAAAGTATTATTTTTTTTACTACGGAATATACTTCCAAATATTAAGTAAAACAATAAAAAAAATCCCACGAAATGAGATGCATAAAGGCATTTTACAGAGTGCGAACCACTTGAAGGGCCAAACTTTTTAAAATGGGCCTGATGCCTTAAAAGCCCTCGGATAGAATATAGATGAATGCCCAACGCCAAGAACGGGAATTGCTCTAAGGACAAGCCCGAAAAGTCGAACAAAATCGATCTAAAGATAATATATTAGGGTAATATTCAACAAGATCGATACACAAATGATTAAAAATGATTATATATTTAAATAAAGACACATGTCAAAATAAATAAATAAATAAATAAAGGTTATTCATCTAAAATCATGTAGACTTAGCGTAACCTCCATGGCTAAACTCACAATCACAAACAATAGTGTTCACGAACCAATAAATCGCTTTAAAATGTTTAAACTAAAGTTCATAAACCCAATTTCGAAAGGGAAAATAATCTTGTAAAAGGACATTCAACTGTTTATTATCGGAAAATATTGTGGATTTAATGATACCTCCATAGCTAACCTCACAGTCACAAACAATAAAGTTCACGAGTCAAGAAATCACTTAAAAAGTCTAGTTTAAGTTAATAATAAACCCAATTCCCGTTTCCCGAAAGGGAAAATAATCTTGTAAAAAGACATGTAACTGTTTATTATCGGGTCGACCCGTTGACTCTTGCCGGTGGATGAAAAGGTAAAACAGATGGTGTTTAGGAGAGCAAGTGGGGAAATAAGAAGAAAAGGAGGACCACGTCAATGTCAGAGAGCTAGCTAAGGGTCCGTGTCGCAGTGAGCCCACGGGGCGATGGGGGCGTGGGGCGGTGACGCACGTGAAGGGGATGAGGTACATGGCCCCACTCAATGTCCCTTTCGTGATGGGTCCCACACTTTTCACAATAATTTACGTCACATGCATTCCAAGCCCCGACACCTGTGTTTCTCACGTCCCTTTCTCTTCCATCTCCATCTCCACGACTTGTTCTTCACTCACCAATGAAACCATCTCAAAAGATTTTCTTTTTTTTTTCCCCCTTTTTTAGGTCTTCTTTATTTGATTAATTTTAGTGGTAGCTACAAGATCTATTATTATTATAGTTCAGAGAAGATCAATGATCTTGCTTGCAATGTCTATTCAAGGGAAGAATTGGAAATGAATGTATTGAACTCCATGCGATCGACCAGATATGTATATATAAATCACATGTAGTTTAATTCTCTACTTAATTTGAAAAATAATTAGAACATTTAAGCTGTATGAGACTTTTCTTCTTCTTCTTCTTCTTCTTTTATTGGCATTTACAGTTTTGAACTTCTTGTTTAACCAAAAGATTTTTTAGTTGAATTGCTCTGTACTTCTAATTTTGTTTCTGATTAATAAAAATATCTTTCAATAATAATACTAATAATAATAAGTACCATATGAGGAGAAATTTTTCACTAAATGATTTATGCATATACACGATTAAATTTAAATTTTATTTGTTTCTTTTTAGGGAAAAAATGGATACATCCCCCAACGTTTAGAGAAATGAATAAAAAGGTCTCCTAATATTTTGAAAAAGACACTTAAAGCCTAAATTATTAACCGATTTTTTTAATTTGAACAGAAAAATTATTTTCAACTAATAATTATCATTATCTCCCTCAAACATACTAGTGAGTATATTGACTTATCCATTTTGCCCATAAATTGTTAATAGAATTACGCATATACCCTTATTGATAAGGGTTGAAAGTTTGCAGTAAAAATCCAATTTGATAGACGCCACAGTCACAAGTTTTATTATGTAGGTTAACGATAAATGTTTTGTTGTTCTCATCCATTACCTCAAATTCAAATTCATTAGCCAAAAGCACCCATACAAATCTTCTGTGTTGCCTGGAAATGTTCAACTTTCTCCTCACGGTTGGAGGTAGCTTCCTAATCCAAAACATATGATCACACAACAAAAAGCAAATTCATTGTTTTCTTTAATGATTATTGGCAGGAGAGAAACAAGCAAATTCTATAAAAATCCAATTTAATAGACACCACAGTCACAAGTTTTATTATGTAGGTTATCAATAAATGTTTTGTTTATTGATATTCATTACCTCAAATTCATATTCATATTCATTAGCCAAAAACACCAATACAAATCTTCTGTGTTGCTTGGAAACATTCAACTTTCTCCTCACAATTAGAGGTAGCTTCTTGATTCAAAACATATGATCACACAACAAAAAGCAAATTCATTGTTTTCTTTAATGATTATTGGCAGGAGAGAAACAAGAAAAACATACATGATAAGCAACTAAATAAAGACTAAGGACTAGGAAAAACTAGATATGTGTCAAAGGCAATCCCATATATGATGATCCCCTTTTCTGCGCAGAAATTTTCTTCTGCATTGTAAAAATGCAAGTTAATCAGATTTGTTTGCCTTCTCTGAAATCAAACAAGTTAATCAGCAGTGGCTTTAAGCCACGAACAGCAGCTTCATGGCAAGAGCAGCGTCATGATTGGCTGGGCGCAAGCAGTGACTGGACACAAGCAACAGCACGAACAACGGCTGGGTACGAGTGGCGGCACAAACCACGGTAAGGTCTATGTGTGGCGAGTTAGGGAGTTAATGGTTTGTGATTTTTTTGATAGGGTTTTAAGTTTAATCGATTTAGTGTCTTAAGTTTGTAATTTTTAGATAAGGACTTTCAGGTAAATTCACTAGATTTGTGAGGGAATGTACTAAAATAATCTTTTAATTATTTAATCAAACTGGATCTATTAATGAATTAGGGTTTAAGTGTCATTTTTTAAACTTTAGGAATTTTTGTATCCCTTTTCCTAAAAATTTGAGGTCTATTTATCTATTAGTGTTTTTCCCTTCTTTTTATATCATAAACGTATATTAAATTCTCCCCAAACCTTATTCAAATTTGAATCCAAATTTCTTACATCACTCCAAAATTTACACCGAATTTTTTTTTTTTGGCTTATTTAAATTCATGTAGTCATACTACCACATTTGACTTTTTTTTTTTGGCATGGATAAATTTCAACAACTATTGACAAAAACGTTTCATCACAAATTTATAACAAAATACTTATTGTCTTTATCCTTCGAATGCAGTTATGTACTCCTGCTTCATCAACTTACCCATCATTATTCATCATCTTCGAACTTAAACTAAATGAATTCTACCAAACTCATCGGATCAAAAAAATTAATTAAAACCTAAATGAGATGATCAAACATAAAAGAACTTCAATCAAACATTAGACATACTTATGCTTGTGGATTGTGGCTAAGGAAACAGCTAGCAGACTCTTGATATGCAAAGATTGACATTCCATGCATATTACTGTCCCCGCAATTAAAACTTTATATCAAATATGGCAAAACATTTAGGAAATTGAACCTCAACCCTAAACCAATATCGCACCAATTATTTTTAATTCTGGAAAACGGTGTAGACCAAACTTACTGTAGAATTTCTCCAAACTTAGAACCCAGCCACATCGCTTTCCTAAGGCATCAACTGCTTCGATCGTTTTGGATCGGTATGGGCTGCTTTCAAGAGCTTGGAAAATGATCCCAACGAAAACTGCAGCCACTAGTTGTAGATATTGCAATTTCTAATTATTACATGAATCGAAAGGAAAAAAAAAAGATAAAAAAGAAATCTCTTATGCATCGTCGTAACGGGGGCACTCGAAAGGGCACAAATAATATGGTAAGGAAATGTTTCTGAAAGCGAAGATCTAACTGCCTCAAGATGCCCGGAAGCAAGTTTTTGTAATTGTGAAATTTGTAATATAATCGTTAACACGAAAAAAATATTTATTAAAGTGAATTTCTCATCTTCAGAAAATTTTATATGGTAATCTTAAGAAACTCGACATCATCTTGTTTAATGGTTACTTCGATATGAATTTTTTTAATACTAAAATTTCTGCTAATATAGGATACAGTGACAAAATGCTCTATCAATTAATTATTAATAAATTGATTATATGCTTGTGTGTGTACATAGTAAGATGATTTTTTTCTTCGTTTGGCACTAGTTTATAAAATGTTTTTTATTCATGGAAGTTCTGCTACATCTATTTAGAAAAGTACAAAATTTTCAGTTGAAGAGAAAATCATTTGCCAACCAATAATAAAAACCAAAATTAATCAAATTTCTATCTAGCAAAATTTATATGTTATTTGATACACATTCAAGCAACCCAACACTTTTTAACTTTTTGTTAATAACAGAGGCTATATCACAAGAGTTATGGAAAAAAGAATCCCGAAAGGTTAATTTTGAGCTTTGACTTGCAAGTACAGCTCTCAAGGTACTTGACATCAACAATAGCATTATTAGATTTAGTTCTCCCTCCCTCCCTCCCTCCTTCCACACTCCACTAATTCAATTACTATTAGGTTGCGATAGATATTAATTAGTCAGAGAGAATCCTTTAGACTTGTAATTAGAAATGTTGCTTCATCTAATAGAATATATTCTTACAACTTTTAACAAGTGATATTAAAATCAAACTTTAACTGTCAAAATACTTTAATAACTCAACTGTGCATATAAGTAAGATATGTCTCTTCACCTAATACAATAGTCCTTTAAATTAGATAATTAAATGTCTTATGTTTGTCTCTAACAAAAATAATGATACATTCAGTGTTGTTTTTTCTTCTCCCATTTTTTCCCCTAAAGGTATAAAAAATACCAAAATTTGTATATATAGGAAAATAATAAAATGACAAAAATTTTTTTCAAATTCTCAATCGTCAAAATCAACTTTAGTGTAACGTCGATGCTGGTCCTCGTAGATTTAGTTGTAGTGCTGAGAAATCTAAACTGACCCAGTATGTATGTGTAGGGTGTCCTACCAACATGAAAGCAATAAGTTTCAGTTAAAGATTATCTTGATTATCAGTTTCAAAGCACTTTAAGCAAGTCAGCTTTTTTTTTTTTTTTTTTTTTGGGCATTACTTTATCAAACGAAATGGATTTATTTTAATTATTTTTGGAATTAAAAATAGTAAAATACAGTCTTTTAACTGTAGTTATTGAATAATAACGTATAAATAATTAAATTTTAACCATACATGAGCATATATGTAATGTGTCACAAGATCTATAAAATTCAACACAAACATCTACATTTTATTTAATATTCTTAAAAGTGTCATCAAGTCAATTCTTAGATCTCAACAATACTTAATTCAATTCCTCATAGTTATTTTCTTTAAATAATTTTCTTTATTTCCAAAAATATAAACAAACAATATCAAATGGATTAGCTTTATGATCGCAAGATCCAGGGGACCAATTTAAAAAGAAAAAAAAATTAATTTCCTCTTTTAGATACTCAGAAAGCAAAAATGATTGTAGCGATCAAAGTTCAGCGGATGATACATAGCATTCCTGGAAAGCCAATCTGTCATTAACGTGAACAGCCCATGTCTTGTCAGAGAAAGTTCCAGAACTCCTGGAAAATCTTTTCTTCTAAGGTCCATCAAAATTTTATACTATATCCATCCTCCCTTTCTAATAATGGAATTTTAAACTTATTTTATTACTTTCAAATAAAACATTAAAAAAAAACCACCTAAATTCAGCGCCCTTTGATTACACCAAAAGGGTATTTAGCATTAAAGATATTATTAAAAAACAGACCGGCCAATAGGGATTCAGAATTAGATTCCTGTCTGAAAGAACTAAAATAAAGTAGAGAGTCAAAATTAAAAGAGAAAATTTTTACTGAACAGATGTAAGAGTTACAGAAGGCCCTTACAGAAAAAGTACACGGGCTGACAAATCTCGGTGATGTTAATCTTAATGACTTATCATCATCATCATCAGGAATCAGAATCATAATTCTGCCAATCAAACGGCTTAAACTCCACCGGTTACCCTATTTTACACATGTTAAAAACTTTTAAACACCAACCGTACGATTATTCTAGTTTCATTATTTAGCAAATACGCCCAGAAGGACAGAATCATGACACTGAATTTCCGCTTCTTACTCCTCAAAACGAGGGAACGACGCCGTATTGAGAATCGGCCAAGTAGGCACCAGCGGCTGAAGCTGCAGATTTGTAAAGCCGGTCAACTTCGGAGTCAGCCTCGGCTCTTTTCGCGAACCGGCCCTTGATTCTTGGTCTAGTTTCGGCGTAAGCTTTACGTGAATGATAACGAATAGTTTTCTCAAATTTACGGTTCTTTCTCTTCTCCCTGTAACGCAAAACTCTAGCTTCTCGGTCGATCCCACAAAGTTGACTTGCCTGGTTAGCACCAGGAGCCGATACGGTGACGCTTGGATCGGCGCCGGACCCAGTGCTCATATTTCGGCCAAATGTGTACGAAATATCGGACATCGAGTTCCCATCTGGAACTACTCCAACATCAAGAGATGACGATGAAACCTGAAACCATATAATTGAATAAAATTAGAGTATGTTTGTAACTGTTGTGCTTTTATTTAATTTTATTTCATAGCAGCAGCAGCAGCGGATTAAAGACGGAAAACAAAAAAAAAAAAGGAAAATTGTGGCTTTGAGTTTGATAATTACACTTTGGCTTTGGTAGTTGAATGAAGAGAGCTTGGATCTACAGAAATCGATATCGAAGCAATTTTCATTGTTGATCAAAGGAATTGGAGCTGCAGCTTGAGCTGGAATTGGTTCCGGTTTAGTTGTTTGAACAGGCACAACACTGTCCATGCCAGCGCTATGATGATTCTGAAATGAATTCGGATAATCAAAATCATTCAAATCAATAAACGGATCGATGAAAAACATATCCCCGGATTTCATTTCACCCGCGTTTTCAATTCCAGGTTTCGAATTCGGAATCAGCCAGGAAGCAGAGTCCACGCCGTCGTGTTCACTGGCGCCAGTAAACTCTGAGCCGCCATTTTGATCACTCGGAACCAGGAAGTTAAAAGCCGACGACTTGACAATCGAGTCAGCCGAGTCGAAGAACGGCTCAATAGGGAGGCGTTCATGGCGCCGGGCTAAAGGGTTGGCAGAGTGGATATCATTGTCGCACGTGACACACAAGGCAGCCGCATCAGCCTTACACGTGACAGCCGCAGGGGCCTGCTCGCAGACCTCGCACATCCAGACACGCGCGTGTTTGTTCATGCAATTGTGGATTCTTAAATCGCAGTTCAGGCATAGGAAAGCAGAGTCAACTCTGCAGAAAACAGCCGCCGCCGCCGCTTTGCAAGTGTCGCATGGCTTCGCCGCCACGCTCCACCCGCCGGAAATAACCTTCACGCTATGTAATTCAATTCCCATGGGCATTACTAAATAAAGCCTCTTTCTTTCTTTCTTTGAGTTTTGGTCTCCGGAGTAAACGTGGAGGAATGCAAAGACTAGTTTTTGAGATGTTTGGTTTTTGATTTTTGGATTTTGTTCTCTTGGCTAAGAATTAAGAAAGGAGAAATCTACCTGATGACGAGTAGTAATTGGACACGTGGATGATTGCTGGCCATGGAAAATGGTTTAATTTGCTTCGAGTTTTTTGGGATTTTTAATAATGTTTAGGAGACGTAGTTGTCATGTGTCTGTGCCGACGTGGGACCCAATGTCAAGTGACAGACAATATGATGCAGAAATGAAGAAAGATTGAGGCGAACCTGATCTCGGGTTTGAACACCCGGCTACTTAAACGGGCCGGGTTCTCAATATTATTTTTTTAGTACAATAGTCTACACTCTACAGTAAAGTAGCGTTTACTTTTTAAATTGGATTGAGAATCCTGAAGAGTGTAAATCTTAAGATTGGGAGTGTAGAGTGGGAGTAGGAGTAGGTTGTTTACTTACACTGAAATGGAAGTATGGAATAGAGATCAGAATATAATTTATGTGTTTACTTTGTCTTGAATTGGGAGTAAATAATTTTAAATTACAATTTTATTCTTATTTAAAAAATTATAGTTTTTAATTACAAAACTAATAAAATATATATTTAATGAATAATATTTATTTTATTATATTTATAAATTTATTATAATTATTAATATTCTTAATTATGAACAATAAATTATTGATTTTAATATAAAATGAAACCTTATTTTATTTTATTCAATATAGTTATATTAAATTTATTATTATATAAAATAATAATATAATATTATTTAGTACAAAATTAATATTTTATTAGAATAAACTATTTATTATTATTATTATTAAATAAATATAGTACTATTATTTTTAAAATAAATATAATAATATTATATTTATTAATTCTCTATTAATATAATAATATTATTTTAAAATAATATTAACTTATAATCAATGCAAATTATTATTTAGTTAAATATAATATTATTATTCAAATAAATATAATAATATTATTCAAATAAATATAATATTATTTATTTTATTTTATTAATTATAAAATATTAAATTAAAAAAATAAAAGGGTAAAAAAGGGAGAGGTGGGAGTGGATTCCCACTCCCACCTCCCCCCAATGAGAGTCTCACTCCCACTCCCCACTCAAAAAATGGGTGGGGCCCACGGAGTGGGATTCCCAATCTCTTCCCATTTTAAATAAGTAAACGCTGGAGTGGGAGGAATCCACACTCCTCACTTCCACTCCAACAAGTAAACACAGCATAAAATCTCTCTATAATCATAATATTAAAACCAAACTAATTTTATTACATGAGGAGATTATAATTTAATAAAGTTATAGTTAAAAAAAAAATTTGCTTTGACTTTGTAACCCTTAGTGCAAGTGACATAGTAGTAAGATATAGGTTATATTGATAATTAGTTTATGGAACATGTCAAATCTTATATATAGACATTAATATAAGAGATTGATATAATTTTAAAAGACTGAGATGTAAATCTCTGCAGTGATGAGAATATGCAAATTAATTTTAGAAGTCTAAAGAATAAATCATTGCTTCAAGTAATTTTAGAAAAATATTATATTCAATTTTAAACATTCGATATAAGATAGCATATATTTTTTACAATATGCGGATAATTATTATCACGTAGAAATAAGTTCCTTATAACTTATTACAATATAAAGTTTAGTTTTATTTATAACTAGCTATTGAGATCATAATTTTTTATGACTACATTTAAGTTATTTTTATATCGATTATCACTATAAAGAAATTTTACTATATAAAATCCATATTTTAGATATCTATGACTATCAACAATTGTCTTCAAAATGATAAAAAAAATTATGAAATTTAATATGCTTCGTGATTTTTTTTGTTTTTGTAGCTAGGTATCAATTCCATTGAAAATGTGAATTGAGATTTTTTTTTTCTTATATTTCCAATATTTATCAATCATGAAAATATTAAAGCAGGTCCTACTCTAAAACAGCATTTACAAGCAATAATCTCTACAATTTTTCATTATCGCTAGCACGTTCTGCTTGTTATTAGTAATAATATTATTTCACAATACACTTTGTAAAAACATATAAATTATACATATACCAAAAATATATAAATTGTAAATATACTAAAAAATTATTACTAATAAAAAAAATGTAATGGCATTATTTACATGTAGTGCAACATAGTCACGCCGCAAAGTATGATACTACTTTAATTCCATGAATGCGCTAATCGCTAGGATATAGGGAAATCACATTGGCAATTGTTAATTGGTTTTACTTTTGCCATTAATTGAATTAATAGGGCAAGTCCACCAATTATACGCCTATATTGCCATGCCCTTCCACCAGATGGGTTCCACTAAATCTTATTCGTTTGTCGAGTAAGAATAAGATATCCAATTGATAAATTTTTAGATATGTATGAAATATCAGTACCAGTATTTTGTATTACATCATGGTTCATTGATATTTTTGGGTACGCGACATTTATGATTTCACTGTTTAAGATTTTACAAAATTAATGCAAATTTCGTCCCCACCTTTTATCCTGAAAAAAAAAAAAATCACCAAACAAATGGTAAGAGAATTCTAGTATAAAAGTTGGAGATTGCTAAATACAACTTGTGAGATAAAATAAAATCATTATATATTCAAACTTGAAACTCAACTATTGAAGCAACAAATTTTTTTTATTAAAAAAAGAAAAAGAAAACTGATATTAACTCCACGAAAGCGAATCAAATTCGAATGAAGTTAACATTGAGCGACTCGAGGCCAAAGTAAACAAAGGGGGTGGGCGGGATCAGAATTTCAGGTAAGTTTGTTTGGATACAACGTCACCTCATATGCGGACTTAGCATATTAATGCATTAAAAATGTAATTATCTCCGATTTTTTCATAAAGACGAGACTACCCTTGAGCTCGCAATTGATAAGAGTTTGGCACAGAATTCAAGAAAAGTCACTGTCAGCATGCCACATGCGGGAGACAGGTGATGGGTCGGCAAACCGTGTTGCGTTTTCTGATTTGCTCCCTCATTCTTTTGTTTTCTTATGGAGGGTATTTTCGGAAACCGCGTATTTTCTGCCCTTATTATTATGTCATGGGATAATAATAGAAAATTGAAAATAAATATCATATCTGCTTCACTGTTTAAAGCTAAAGATTGGTGACCTGTCCGATAAGTGTCGAGATTTGAGTCGAAGTACGTGGCAAGAAAACAAATTTTAATCAGCTAAAAAATAAACTTTCGGTTGGTAAATATAAAATAATTTTATTGAAGTTTACTAATAAAATATAACGGAATTCCACTTGAGGACTTCGCCGAATGATAAAGACTCGTTTCGTTGGAGGAAATCATAACGTAGATCTAAATTAATTTTATTAGTATATAGAGGTTATAATTTAATCAAAATATAGTTATTAAAATTATTATTTTGACTTAATTATCTTTAATGTAAGTGATATAGTTATAAAAATTATTGTTTCACTACATAAATAAATGAATCATGTCAAATTCACTATATAGATATTAATAAAAGTGATAAATTACTTTCAAAAAAATTAGTATATAGATTTATCATTTATGTATTGTTGAAAATATGTAAAACTATATTAAAAGTCTCAAAACATTTGTATTATCTCTAATATTTTTTCTCATTGTCTAACTGTACTACGAGGAGGCAAATTATTTTAATATAGTATATGACATTTTTTTTGTAATATACAAATAATTATTACTATATAGAGGTAGGTTAATTTAAGACATGATTTATAACTTATTAAAATATAGAGTTTACTCTTATTTATAATTAGCTCAAATTGAGATCATAATTTTTATAGTTATATGAAGGTTATTCCAACATAATTGTATCACTGTAGAGATGTTTTACTGTATTTAGAAGAAATGGTATTGAATCTCAATTCAAGAATAATGTTATTTTATAAATATATTATTTGGTGTAAATACTCGTTTAATCATTATATCTTAACTTAAGAATCCATTTAGTCTCTATGATTTAAAAATTACTTCAAAACACCTTTGTTGTTAAATATGTTATGCTCGTATCCTTGTCTTTCTTTCCTTTTACAATAATATCCTTGCCTTCCCACGGATATTAATGAAAAAAAATTGTTAATTTATCTAATTAGCCTTAAAAATAACATAAAAATTTCCACAAACTTTTAAGTTATTATTTTACTTTTAGGATTAATTTGGTAAATTTTTTATAAAATAACTATTATTAAAATTATTGCAAGGATATTAAACATTGCATTGTTTTAAGTTGGCTGATAATAATGTATTTATAAATAAATTATTAGTAAGTTAAGTTGCATGGGTCTTAAAAAATAATAGTTCTTTCATATTAATATTTATTGGTTAATTTACTATTTAAACTTTTATAGATAAATTAACTAATGTCAATAATATTATTTATTGTAAAATAAAGAAAAAACAAGGATAAAAAAAATATAATATAATTAACTACAAGACTGTTTTGAGGTACTTTAAAAAATATAGGGATTAAACGAATACCTAAACCAAAATATAAGAAGTAAACAAATATTTACCCTATTCTTGAAAGCATAAGTTAAATAATTTTTTATCTTAGGTGCTGGTTTTTCAAACTGTTAATGAATTAATAATGTGAGAATACAGTACTCGGCATTAATTTAACGGGGAAGTCCTAAGAATTTGTCTCACATACAAAACATATTTGTAAAAATTATTAGATAAAAATAAGAAGTTCGAGAAAATAAATTGAAGCTATATATATATATATATATTAAATGACGTTCAATTCTTTTATTTTCATTTCACCTATAAAAGTGGAACCTTTTTTTTATTGATTCAATTCTTTTATTTTCATTTCACCTACAAAAGTGGAACTTTTTTATTGTCTTGCCAAAGGAGGAAAACAGAAAACAAAAGTTTTACTTTCAAGTTCAACGAAAATTGAAGTTTGGGTTATTTTCAGACTTTGAGACGTAATTAAAGATTCTGATCAAAATCCATGACATTCTTGCCAAATGAAGAAGGGAAAAAAAATCTTATATTGCTCCCTGTCTCTTTCATATCAGCTCCTGTAAAATGATAAAACTACAAGAACTGACTTTTTAGAAATTATAAATTATGAACAAGAGCAGAGAGGCCACACACATTCCAGATACTACAGTATTGTAATGTTGATTCTCAAATTAATAAAATTCAACTCGATATTTAAGTATAAAATATTTAATTAATTTATATAATTTATTTTAATTTAAAGTCTTAGTCCTTTTTACTCGTCTATGATGAAATGACAATGATCCATTTAACTACGTTGATAAAGAATAAAAACATAAAAAGAAAATGAACTCTTTAGTCTTTACTAAAACTAAAAAGCTAAATATTTTGATACGGAACCAACCTTCAGCCGTTTTTATTAGTACAATTTTATCGTCAAATTAAATACTTTGAAAAATAATGAGTAGTATAATGAAATACGTTTTTTTTTTAATTTTTTTTTAAATTCAATCTCTTCACCGGATAATCTGTAGAGAAATCAATTGTAATGCCAAAATTTCCATGATTATAAATTATGGAAATTTTGCTTTATTAGAATTTATAAATGACATTATTGTCCTTATTGACAATGATTTTTCATGGGGTAATTTTGGAAAAGATTTACTTTTTTCAAATTTAATAGGGTTTCTTAAAACTTCTTATAAATTCATATTTTTCCTTATTCCATAACACTAAGGTGGCGTTTGTTTTTTAACTTAATGACTTAAAATGACTTAACTTAATTAATTAAGTTAATTAGAGGTGTTTGTTTTTATAACTTAATGAGACTTTTAAGATAATTTTGACTTAATAAAATAAGCTAATTTTTTTGGCTTTTTACTTAATGGAGAAATCTGAATTAAGTCAATTACTTGCTAATGTCAAAAATATCCCTGTTTTATAATTTATTTTTCATGTCTATCCCAAAACTCACCCATAGATACTTACCCCACATAAAAATATCCTTGTTTTTTCTTTCTTATATTATATACGATAAAATTTGAAATTTATGGTATTTTATATATTAAAATTTCAAAATAATTATGTATTCACTTGAATATAGTTTTACTTATAAATGTTAAAATATTGTGGTATTTAATATATTATTTATTTGACATTCAAATTTAATAAGGATACAAATGTAAAAGTACATATTTTCAGCTTTTTAAGTTGAAAAAAACAAACAACTTAATACTTATTTTCTGAGATTCAGACGAAAAAACAAACATATTATTCAGATTCAGACATTCAGACCTATTCAGAATTCAAACTAATCCATGTCTATTCAGATTTCAGACAAAAAAACAAATGCCACCTAAGTCCACAACGTTTTTCTTCTTTTTTCTCTGTTGCTTATTACTCTTTTACTCATACCCTAGAATTCAAATGTTTGTTTATGAGAGAATCATAACGGTTGATGTTGGAGGTGTTTGAGGCTCTTAGAGGCTTAGAGGTGTGTTAGATCAAATTCTTTTATCGAAATAAGTAACTTCATTCCTAATGTACTGGATATGTACAAATATTTTGATACTACTATAAGTACATGTATTTTTATAGTTCTTTGAAAATTAATTGTTTTTCATGGCAAACTTAGTTTACGTAAATGTTTTCAAATATGAAAATTATGTTATTTTTTATGGTTTTAACATAATATTATAAAAGCCTTTAAATGTGTAATTTATTTTGTTAAATAGTTATCTTTATGAAACTGTTTATAAAATATTATAATAGAATTTGTTTTGCAAGCCTTAATTATTGTTATGATTTTTTATGAGTTTGACAAAAATGTTTTGATCACATAAACAATTGAGATTATTTATGATTATATGGGGGTCACCTCTCGAGGGCCAGAGCACCGCAAAGTGTCATATATAGTGCAAAGTACTATGTACAAGTTATTACATATGAAAAACTAATTTGAATATTTTAAATCATTGTCCATAGTTATTCTTATGGACCAATATTGAGTTTCTATTCTAAGTGTGCACGCGATATTTTAATTCTAATTCTGATTATGTTTCTGGCCGGATCACCGGGAGTATAGGTGACGCTATGTGACATGAGCTGACCTTTTGTCTTCTATGCATATATTATACGATTTGCTTTCATAATTAACTATGCTTTTGATATTGTGGGTTACTGTGAATTCATGTCATCTTATCGTGATATGTCGTTTTATGAAATATATGGATTTATAATATATGTTTTAAAAAAAAAGGCTTGCAATATTTTTGGTATCGATAAGATAGTATGTTGAGAATGATTTTACTTGCCGAATTTACGACTCACCTTTCATTATTACGTTTTACAAATTAAGTACCTTATTGAGAGGTGTGCTTATCATTAGAGTTAAAGATTTGTTTCCTTTTACTAGTTGAATAAGAGTAGGAACAAACTCATGTTTCTTTTAAGTTTATTTATTTTATGAACTTATAATTTGGGAGTTTTGAGATTTTTGTTATCTTTATATCTTCAGGAGAGATTAATATTAGACACATGGATTTGTGGTTTAATTGATTAAAAATTTGAAGTATTTCAATTTGAGATCTTTGTGTAAGGATTTGGATTTGTTAGTAGTTTCTTTCATTGCGTGCTATGCACGTATTAAATTTAGAGTGTTACATTACATCAATATCTATTGTTTCTAATTTTATAGACATAAACTCTTTTATTTAGTAGGTCTTTTTTTGGCTATCGTAATTATCCATTTTGGCTATTTATGTCTTTCCATAAGTTGTAATTATACTAGCTGATTCTATAGTTTTGATACTGTTAGATGGTCAATTATTTATTTATTTTTATTGACATTTTTACTATCTAGCTTATTTAAGCTGTGGGGAATCGTAACTCGGGGTATAGTTGCTAGATCCCTTTCCTTAATCCAAACAGACGTGGAAAAACTTAAAAGGTTTTCTCAATAAAATCAAATTAACATTTGAAAATCAGAATTTAGGTCGCAAAAGTTTGCTCAAACTGGCAAGCTGTTTTGCTATGTCTGAAATAATTTTGGTTTTATGAGACCAAGTTACCAATAAAATATATAAAGCCCTTTCCATTTTTCACTCAATAAAAACAAAATCCATTAATTTCGTGGGGTCATTTTCTATGACGGTCTTCCTTCTGGTGGCGGAAAGTCGAAAAGGACCCGGCCAATGACACTAGCGTGACGGCGGTTGAAAAGGGTAGTTTCGTCTTGGTGTGCGATTAATTTTGTATAAAGTTAAAGTCCCTTCAATAAGGTCACGAGACCATGCTTTCGGCGCTTACAAAAAGACAACGACTTTCATTTAGTTGACATTTAATTAATTAGCGATCTATCAAAGTTTTACTACTTTTAGTTGAGGATAATGACAATAGAAAAGATAGTAATTCAAATACTTAATTAACTTGTAGAAACTTCTTTTAAAGCACATTTTGGGCTTGTATTTTTGCAAACTGGCCCAGATACGTCTGCAAGCCCATCCCTCAAAGTGCCCAAGTTGAAAGACAGTCGAGGTGTACTAGAATTTCATCGTTAAGGGGATAAACTTAGCTCAATCGAGTCAGTAATTTGTAAATTTGTCCCATTTTATGAAGTGAGAGTTTGATATAAGGATGGCTAAAAAGTTCGGGTTCATTCGGCCTACTTTTACGGATTTTGACCCAGTCCTCTTATACGAGGACTTAGATAAGAGTTTAAGAAAAAAAAAGTTCGGATCAGGCTAAAGTCTTTTATTTAAAATAAATAAATAAATTTATAAATTAAAATAATAAATTAAAATTTAAAAATAATGAAAAAATTAAAAAAAAAAGAAAGAAAGTTTAAATCCCTAATTCATATACAATAATGAATCCAAAAATTATAATTATAATAATAAACTTTCTTTTAAATGTTAATTAATTAAGAAGATGTTTGAATTAGAGAATGCAGTACTAAAAATTAAATATACTTTTACTTGCTTCATTTTCTTTATTTATTAGTTTATTTTGAATATTCATTTTTTAAATTCATTGTTGATTATAACAACTTAATTATTATTAACTCATTTCAAGTTTACAATAATTTAAAAAAATTAAAAAAATAAGTGAAAGCCTAAGCCTGTAGTGGACCTGACCCTTACACTTCCACTCTACTAGATTTCGAAAAACCCGACCCAAGCCTGCATTTTGCCATTCCTAGTTTGATAAGTCATATTATTAAACATATTTAAAAAAAAAAAATACGATACTGGATGAAGATTGTTATGACATCGAACACATCATAGCAGAACCAATTTGATATCTTTCATGACCACCATGTTGGGCAAACAAGCCATGAAAGTAGTGTCAAATGCGCCGCAATGTGTTGGACCATCGGCCCCAACAAGGCCTGCCCTGTCTATTGCGAATCTCACCGGAAGCTTTTGAAGGTCCACATCATGAGCTACCTACATCACCAATACACAATGTAACATTAGATATTTAGTAACACAAGTTTGTTTGGTTTAATTTTATAAACACCAAGTCCATTAAGCGCACATGATTTTACGTTACCTGATCAAAGCATCTTTGTAAAAAGCTGGAGTAGATGGCACAAAAGGGCTTCAGGCCTTCAGCAGCTAGGCCGGCAGCAAAGGTGACTGCATGTTGTTCAGCAATGCCTACATCGAAACATCTAATAGGGAAATGCTTTTGAAACAAATTGAGTCCAGTTCCGCCACCCATTCTGTTATCAAGGATTTTGCAAAATACTGCATATGGGAAAGTGTTTTCACTTTTGACTTCAGCTGCTTCCCTGACATTGGATCAAATTTCATCACACCTGAACAATTTGTAGCTCATTAACTTTAATTCCTAACAGTAAGTGCAATCGAATTATCTTTTTTTCCTTTTTAATTTGTGTACTTAATTTATACCATGCATCTTGTCTGCTGCAGCTTCAGCGGCAGCATAGCCTTTTCCTTTTCAGTAATTACATGAATGAGCACTGCTCCAGGGTCTGGTATGGCTTTAACTTGCTTTAAAACATATGCAAGGTCTTCCAAATTATGACCATCTACTGGACCAATGTAATATAATCCAAGATCTTCAAAGAAACAAGCCCGTGAACCAGCTTCAATTTCTCTCGAGAATGCATCAATTTCATGCATTTGGCCTCCAAATTTTTGTTTCTTGTCCTGTTGATTTCGATAGTCAAAAAAGTTTAATTAATTTTCTAGGTCCGCATTAGATAGAAAAAGGACTTTGGTCAATTGTGATACATGGGATCAAAATGTTACCTTGGAGCTGAAGGCTTCTTGACATAGTTGACGAAACTGTGGATTTGAATGTAGTCGTTTTAAGGCTTTGTTGAGAGCCCCTGCAAGGGAAGCAGGGCCGTCGATGGTGGCGGTGGGCAAGGGGACTTGCTGGTTATCGTTCAAGATGATTATATGATTAGTCTTATGAAAACCTGCATTGATAATTGCCTCGTACGACATTCTTGCTATCGTGGCACCTTCAACGATCACCGAGATTACATGGTTGTTCTGATTTGTCCTGTTTTCAACTGAGGAATTTTGCCCCAAATAGGTCTTAATTCCCAATTGCAATGACTAAATAGGCGTGGATGGCTTTTGACCAGAGATTGAGGATTTTTTTTTTAATCTTTGTGCATTTTGTTCTGGTTGTAATTGAGTCCCCACATCACTTGTACTAATATTGTCTATTGTAGCTCCAACTCCATTGACCGAAATTAGACTTTCATTTGCATGTTCAATTTTATGAACTTTTGAACTATGATTCATCTAGCTCTTTTGTTTTTAAAAAAAGAAAAATTTCAAAAAGGGTAGATTAGATAGCTTAACGTCATCATGATATAGCCCATGATTCACCAAAAGAAAAAAAAATTGTTATATAATACATGAAACAGAATTAACTAATATTGATATTTCAATTTCATCATATATTTTGATTTTTCAATCTTCATGTAACACGAAGACTTGATTCAATAGCAGCCAGTGGCGTCTACGCTACATGGCCCTATATTGACTCGTCCGCATATGAAAAATGAAAAAAAAAAATAAATGAGACATCACGTTTGCACCAATGGTATAACAAATTGTTAATGGGGCTGCGTTTCATTGAAAAGGGCAGAATTGACACCGTCAATCTTTCACTTGATTATTTTTCTGCTTTTATCACTTATCCACTAACAAAATTCTTATTACTTTGTTACCTTTACAACTTTTAAAGAGAATTAGAAAAATTCATCGCAGTCAAAAAACAACCACCACTCGAAAAGTTTTACCATCTATTGAAAAATAAATGCAAGGAAAACAATAAATGAATGACTTAAATAAACTTTTTCTTACATTTTGACGTGCCCAACACCAATCCTTTCTATTTTTTATTTTATTTTTCTTGTCGATGCTGTCCAGCTTCTATCATCAAAGTGCTTTTGTTAAATGCATGAATGATCCTTACGACATTTACGGTTGAATTATATCACCATTCAAGAATTTCACGTGTCTCCGTTATTCATTCCATCACTCATACAACATTTTTGAACCCATATGAATATGATCAATGATCTGAGAGCCCCATTAATCGAAATAGAGGAATATGATTCTCTCAACAGAAAGCAACCCACTCCACTGAAACAAAAAGCCCAAGAGTTATACTGAATATGAAGAAGGACAACAAAATTAAAGCCGTTAGGATAGAAAAAAATGGGTAATAAAGCAGAAAACAAGTTCCTAGTATGTCATCTCTTCAACAAAAATTTTACATGTATATCAATAATTTTACTCCAACAAAAGAATACATCTGTAAAGGTGAAATGAGAAAGCTGCACCCACGAATAAGGAGGATTCAATCATACTTCAAACCCAAAAGACCATGGACATTGCTTTGCTTTTTAAATGACTTGATGATCACGTATTGGTGAGCCTCTATAACTTGTCTCCAAGAGTTAGCCACCGATAGATTTGAGTGTATTGCTCAGCCTGAAACAACAATGTATTGTTCATTATTTCTTTTAAATAACAGACCAATAAACAAGAAAGTTAATGCGAAGGATTCTTAATTTTCTATTTCAAAATTAACCACATTTTACTGAATGTAGGATCTCTAAAGGCACTTGCAAATGAAGAAAACGTAGAGGCACTGCAAATGAAGAAAGAGCAACAGCATTGCTGCTTGAAAAAGGATTAAGTATTTACTAAATGTCTGATTCTGTATCCTAAATCTAGAGGCTACCACTTAGTTACTTCTAAGCTTACCAGTCCAAACCCTCAAAGAGACCTTCTCCTTTAATAGCAGATGTTTTAAAAATAGCCCATTGACGGTTTTTAATCTTGTGCAACTCTAATGCCTCTGTCACTGCAGCATCGTCAAGTGCCCCTGGAAGATCCTATGAGGACCAAAAACGTAATGTTAAGCAAAAAGAAATGATCACAGAAATAATTTTTTTTTTTTTTAATATGTAAAAGAAATATAAGGGGAAGCTGTAAATGAAAGGACCACAGCCTTGAAATAATACAGTCAGCTTTTTCATTTTTTTTAAAAAGGAAAAAAAAAAAGAAAGAAAGAAAGAGCTAGATGTCAAATATTTTCCCTGCCTACAGACCTTGAAGATAACAAAAAAGGTGATAACACTAACCTGCTTGTTTGCAAATATGAGAACAACTGCACCTCTCAACTCCTCCTCCTGCCAAAAGAATCAAAAAGATAAGTTGGAACTTGAAAATGCACAAAATATGCATTAACAAGCAGAAAAACCATTAATGCTAACAAAAAGGCAAAGGCACTGACAGCAGCGGGGACTAATATTCATCTTCAGACTGTAAGAGAGAACAAATGGGGTATCCAAAAAATCTGTAATCACTTGGGGGAAAAAAGGCTACACCAAAATTCTCATGAGTTGCAAGTACCATTCAGATTTTGTAAAACTTCTATAAAGATTTCTAGCTAACATCATTACCAACAAAGCTCCATAGATCATCCAAAAGACAAATTTACGACCATAATATTAGTTAATAGACTAGAATGATGATTTGCTCAGCATGTGAAAATTTTACAGCATTAGAGATTATGCACTAACAGAGTTTATACACAGAAAGACAAAAACATAAACCTAAGACAAGTATACCTCCAATATTGCGTGAAATTCATCTTTGGCTATCACCAGCCTTTCAGTGTCACTCGAATCAACGACATAGATTATAGCCTGAGTATTTGGAAAATAGCATCTCCAATATGGCCTGTGGTAGAGAACAAAATAAAAAGCTGATTAGCTTGTGCAGTTAAAGGAATATTTTAAGCTACTATTTTCTCCCTTCTACCATATTCAGAGTTTTAACATGGACAAATTTTTTTCTTAACTTTTCTTTCAATTTAGTGAAATGGATCATACACAGACAGCCAAAGTAAAAAAGCTCTGCAAAACTACTTGATGAAGCAAACTCGGTAACTGATGTTATATAAAATTCCAATAATAATTCAAAAAATCACACAGAGAATATAAACCAACTGATTGCATGCAGAAACAAGAAATAAATTGTTACCTGATACTTGTCTGTCCACCTGTATAAGAAGAAACAACAAAAATCCATCAGGAATTGACACACCTCAGAATTATATCACAAAATGAAAATGTCAAAAGCCACTTCCTGATACTTTTAATGATTATTCATCAACTATTAGTGAGTAAACATCCATTCACAATGAAAATCAAGGTTTTCATTTTCATCTTAATACAGAAGCTCTACTATTATGAAAGATTGAAGATTCTGCTCCACGCAAAAGGCAAGCACCTGCCTTCACCACCAAACCCAGTCAACCCTCCCAAGCAAAAATATTAACTAGGAAGAATAGGCAAGATCAGAACCTTTCCTCAGATGATACATTGCTTGAATTGCATAGATCTAGTCATCAACACATGTGGGACTCGCATCATACCGTCCACAAGTGTCGTGCAGGTGCAAATGCATAGATGAGCATGATTCTTATTGCAGATTAGCAAGAGTAAAACAACGTATGGTTCCAAGGAGAGAAATGCAGTTAATAATCCACATTGATATCAATTTAACAAAAAGTCGATAATGCAGGTTGCAAATACTGATCAAAGGAAGCATACTGACATACCAAGATCCCAGACTTGGAATTTGATGTTATTATATTGTACTGTCTCCACATTAAATCCAATAGCTGCATAAACAAAAACAAAAATCAATAAGCAAAAACATATAAAAAAATAGATACTCCAATCGGGTGCTTAAAAACAAAAGGGAACAATCTGAATTGCAATCGCAAATCTATAGCTTAACGTGAGGAAATTTTTGAAAGAAATGTTTAACTTGTACAATAGATTAAATTTCTGAGCTAGTAATACATAAACAAATTAAAATTGGAAAAGGAATTACTTGGAATAGTTGACACAACTTCACCCATTTGAAGCCGATCTGAAAAACCAAACCCCAAGTCCAAAACATTACAATCATCAAAACTTTAAAAAATAACAACAACAACGGCCCAATTCACAAAATTAGTAAAAAAACAAAAGGGTATTCACTAAAATCTGAAAACAACATACAGAGAATCGTAGTTTTGCCAGCATTGTCAAGGCCAAGAACTAGAATCCTAGCCTCTTTGTTGCCAAAGAGCGAAGAGAACAATCGCGTAAACATAATACCCATGTTTCCGATTTTGTATTCTTAGTGATCCGATCGGAAAAATTGAAGCTTTTTTTGTGATTGAATTATGTATTGGATCTGCAAAGCAGAGTCCCCTGTTCCTCCCTGAAAAAATGAAAATGACATGAAAATGAATGTTTTGTAATATAAACAGAATTAAAATATGCATGCAAATGGGAATATTTTTGCGTGCGTAACGTGCCTGGAAAAAAAGGAAGAGGGTCTGCTTGCGAGATTTGTTGAGACTTTTGAGTTATGAAAAAATAAAAAAGATGAAAGTTTTGGGGGGTTTGTTTAATTGTTGTTTATTACAAAACTGTTCTGTTGTAACCCTGCAATTGGAAAATTTAGAATACGGAATTGGAAAATTTTTCAGAAGAAGAACATGGACTGTGATTGGCTGATTGCATACAGTCGTTACAATGTGTTTTCTGCTAATTCGGTTCGTTGATTTCATCACATTGGTGGGTCCCGGTGTTTATTTCGCCATGTCAGCTTAAGTTTCAAGCACACTTGCAATTATATTTTTGTAATTTAATTATTTAATTTTTCAGCTCTATTTTGATTTCGCCAATTGAGAATAGAAATTTAAGGATATTACACTAAATTATTTGATAAACATTACTTATTGTAATTAGAAAGTTAAGTTGAGTTAATTTTATAGTTATATAATAAAATATTTATAATATTTTTTGTCAAAATTATTGGTTAAAAATTAAACTTATTATACTATCAACTTTTATTTTATAATCATAATTTATTTTTCTATTTGTGCTTTAAAAATTACAGTCTTTCAATATTAAACAAGATTTAAGTCATAACCAATATAATTTAATTGACTGTAAATATGTTTCAGGTTTGTGATCACCCAAATTTAAACAATAATAAGGGTTAAATATTGCGATATTCAATGAGTAAGTTTCGTTATTAATGAACTTTCGAAATTAAATTTTCGTTAGTTTTCATGGGAAACTCAAATAAAAAATTGGACGAATTAGAGATAAATCTCAATGAAGAAATAATCCGCCATCTCTCGCTTCAAAAGGTGCAAAAAGCAAAAAAAGTAAATCCATTTTATAGGCAAAACAGGCCCATTGAATAAGGCCCATATCTCAAGTTAGCACCCCCGTTCACACCATTGTTTATAGTCCGAGCGGAGCTTTTACACCCCTTAAAATCGTTACAACATCTATTTTAAACTTTATTTCTTAAAGTTTCCCTTATTTAATTTATAAAATACAAATTAATATATTCAAAGTACCCATATTTTCATAGAACTTTTTAACATAAAAAATGTATAATTTTTAAGATTTTATTTATAAAATACATATAATCCTAAAATCTTAATCATTTCTTATTATATTTTATAGTTTATATTTTCATAACTCTAAATTCTTATAATTTTCTCAAAAAAAATTTCTCGTTACAATAAAAATACAAATTATGAAATGGGGTAGCTGTAAAAAATTTGTTAAAATAATAATTTATTTAAGTTTTTAATTGAATTTTCATTCAAAAAATAAGAAATGAATTAAATTGTATTTGATTAGTTAAGTAACTTCAATTAGAAGAAGACATGGGTTCTATTAGAAGTTTTGAGCGGTGTCAAAGGCAAAGTTGAGCTTCTAGGAGCCTACTACAAAGTGAAGTCAAGCCGGGAACAAGCAAAAGAGAGTAATAGTCAAGTCACCCACTATTCTTCTTGTTCAACTTTACAACAATCCATAAGCGCAACTAACCCACTACCACTAACCCACTACCACTTTTCCACTATAAATATCAACCCAAGCCCTCCGAAAACACCCACTCACGAATCGACTCCATTTTACTTCATCAACATGAGTTTTTTCACTTACTTTTTAATTTTCTTTCTCTTTATTTCCTTGTCCTCCCTCACCTCAACCCATGGAGCCACTTTTGAGATTAGAAACAATTGTCCTTTCACAGTTTGGGCTGCGGCTGTCCCAGGCGGTGGCCGTCAACTCATCCGAGGCCAAACTTGGACCATCAACGTTAATCCAGGTACAAAACAAGCCCGCATTTGGGCTCGAACCAAATGCACGTTCAATGCAGAGGGCCGAGGCCGTTGCGAGACTGGGGATTGCAATGGGCTATTGCAATGCCAAGCTTATGGCGCCCCTCCTAACACCTTAGCCGAATATACCCTAAACCAGTTTAATAACTTGGACTTTTACGACATTTCTCTTGTTGATGGGTTCAATGTTCCTATGGACTTTAGCCCACTCTCGGGAATAAGATGCCGTGGGATCAGATGTGCTGCTGACATTACTGGGCAGTGCCCAAATGAGCTTAGGGCCCCAGGTGGGTGCAATAATCCATGCACAGTTTTCAAGACCGATCAATATTGTTGCAATTCTGGAAAGTGTGTCCCAACGAATTTCTCCAAGTTCTTCAAGCAGAGATGCCCTAACGCTTATAGTTACCCAAAAGATGATCAAACAAGCACTTTCACTTGCCCTGGAGGAACTAACTACAAGGTCACTTTCTGCCCTTAAAGCAGATAATTTGAAATTATATAGCTTATTATGGTAGCGAATATAATTATACAATAAGAATAAAATCTCTTATTGTTTGAGTGAAACTGAAGGTGTAATGTCATATGCTGCTAATAATCAATAAAGTACACAAAATAACAATATATGATAGAGTAATCAAATTTATTTTCCAAGTGCTGGAGACGTAGAATTTGTACCCAAGAAGTGAAACTGAGATTTAAAAAGAAAGAAGGAATATTGCAGTAATCTTTAATTTCCATTTTTCTCCCTTCTAATCATTCCATATGCATATATATAGCCTTTGAACTTTACACACACTAAGCTAAGAAATAGAACAACAATGGCAAATAATCTGGAACATGACTTGACTCCTGCTGAAAATCAGCAACCAAAGCTTATCCAACCGAACCCACTAAGATCACCAACTAATAGAATTCTAACCAACTTGAACAAGTCTTCCATTTCTGCTTGCAAACCATGCACGTAATGGCCATGCATATTAAGCACTTATCATTCCCCACCCTTTAGAATCACCTTTTTTGCATGGTCAAAGTCAGGATGAGACTTGGAGAATTGCCAACTTTTCCAATTAGCATCCTCGACCACTGCACCTATCCTTCTAACCAATATCGAATTGTACGAACGGCACATGATCTTCAATCATGAATAGCTGCAGCTTGTAACAACAGTTGCCAGGAATAAATTTGTCAATCACAATAATAACACAACCCTTTTTCACAACGAGCCCGTGCTTCTTGGTTAGACCGTCTCTTGATAAGAGGAGGGGCAATGTCATTACCTATTTGGTCAATCTTAGGAGGTGGACCTAAGACCCCAACAAAATTATTTGGGGTTAATTGCTACGTTACATTTAGTGAGTCTTTTTCACAAGAGAACTCAATTTGTTGCACTTAACATCGGGGATATCACTTCTTCTAAGCAATTTTCTTCAAAAAATGAAAACTCATTTAGGTATACTTAACAACATTCTAAGGAAATTGACAAAAAAAAAAGAAAAAAAGAAAAAGCTAATTTATAAAAGAAAGGGTTTAATTTATTTTATTTTTTAAACTTTTGCCTCCATGAAACATTATTGGACAGTGATGCTCCAAATATGAATATATTCTTTTCATTTACATAAGAATATCAAATTAACAGTAGCAGTACTATGGTTCACATCGCCACATTAAAAAAATACATGGAATATATGTATGTCCTGATATACTACTTGAGAGCTCTAGCATTATTTTTTCAATAGTTTAACAATTAATGGAGACTGCCCAGTTGAAATCAAGGCCTCAGATGGGTGCAACAATTCATGCCCTGTTTTGAGGACTGGTCGGTATTGCCGCAATTCTGAGAATTAAGGCCCAACAAATTTCTCCAGGATTTTCAGGCAGATATGTCCTGATGCTTAGAGTTAATCCCGAAGATGATCAATCAGATTTGAACATATCTAGTTTGTAGCAGCATCATAAAATAATAAGAATAAGGCTGCCTTTTAATTAAGAGTGAAACTGATGGTGTAATGTTATGTGCTGCCGATAATAAAGTTCACAAGTGCAATAAATATTGATAAGAGTAAGCGATTTTAAGTGCTTTTAACTAAAAGTGCTTACCCACTTCACCTAATTATAATTGACAAAAAAAAAAAGCTCTTACATACGCCAAAGGCTTTAGCCTTTGGCGTATGTGTCCTGGTTGAAGCAGTATGAAGGCGCTTGAATTAATGGATCGTGCAAAACAGCACCAACTTCAAATGTCATCACGTGTACAGATATGCCTGCAAATAAAACATCATACTAATCATGATATAAGTCTTAGGTACAATGTTCCAAATAAACATGTTCATCTACTTGGCACCATGTGCTCTAATTTCTCTCTCATTTATTATAACTACTCATATAAATCGATTTGTATCAACGTAAATGTACATGTCATAAAATTTTATTGAATGAATGTATAGCTAACATGATATAACGGTCATACCTAAAACTCATCAAATAATGAGATTTTGATATAAGAAAGGGTGGGGAAGATTAACTTACCATCAGAAAAGTCCCAGCGGACAGGCTTCTTGGTTTGAACATCTTCATAATACCAAATAAAATCGAGCTTTTCCCAAAGATTGCACAAAAAGCCATCAGTAAACCGAGTTCCTAAATAAGTAGCTCCATCAAGAAAATCAGGCCTGGGAATTCCGATACCGTAGTGCACGACATCACAGCTTCCATTTTCTCCCAGGGTATAGTAAAATGAAGTGCCATTGTTCCACTCAACGTTATACAGCAAGTCACTCAGTTGTTTTTGTATTATGTATACGTTGCGACCTCGTGGCCAGTCGTACCATTGGTGAGCGATTTGAAGACCATCTGAGCTCAAGTTCTTGTAAGTAAGCGCATGGAATCTCTCGGGCCACGGCGTTGGAACTGGGACTGTTTCACAAAATTGAAGCCAAGGGAGGGCTAGAATTATTAGAGAGATAATGCTTGAGAGATTCAATCTCATTCTTGGGTCTGTGCTGCTCTTTGTTCTGAAAATTTTGTACTGCTTAGTTTAGCTTTTAGTGGGACATTGGGCATTATCGTTAATGTGTGGCTGAGATATAAAATTTTTTCACGACGACGTGTCGAAAAAAAGAATGTGCACCGATTTTCCAGTGGACGGGAAGCCTCGAGTGATGACTTGGACCATTGGTCAGATTCCAAATTGAACTTCGATCATTATTAAAGCAATGTTATTGACAAAAGATTTCAAGATCGTAGGATTCAAGTTTTATAACAGCTGTCATATCGATAACTAAACAAGTTCTTTATAAAGCCTAAGCTAGACAAACATGTCAAAATTTCCCCACATGAAAAGACCCATTTCCCCAAAAGCGTTCACTGACTGGACACAGACCGCCTGTAAACATAACTTCAATTTGCCCCCCTCTCTTTATTTGTAAGTTCTGCTTCGGAGCAGCCGCTATCTATATTGCAGATTGGAAGATCATTTCTGCAAGTTCCTGCAACATTGCACACAATTCTCCTTTAGATTCAAACTAACTGCATTTGCTTAACACGCACACACTACATGAAACTCGAACCAGGAACTAAGTCTTGAGAAGGCTGCGGTCCCCATTGCATTTGCTAAATAAATAACAATTAAAATTTACAGATAGATGGGTTGAGTCTAGATTTCAGCAAATAACAGGATCATCTTGAGGAAGCAAAATTACAAGTGAAAGAGTGAGATTTAGTTTGATCGATCATTGAAATGTGCTGTAGCATTGACTTCATTTCAGGCCTTTTTTAATGCTAGAAACTAGTACCACAATTCGCAGAAAGGAACAAGATTAGCATACATTCGTATGTTCGTTCTAACTCTTTTTCAATTCTATTCCCTGAAGAAAAAATCTAATTGCTGCATTCTTGAATCTAATACTTTTGTGTATAAGGCCAGTTTTGTGCTAATGGATGTTCAACTACCTATTACAACAAAATAGTGGCTAGCTGGATAATTTGGAGAAAGGAAGTTATGAATTACCTGCTTAGCAGAGGGAACCTTGGGTTCTCCCCATTCCATGGCCTTCTTCTCAAGCATTTCAAAATCAGCCTTACCAGCCTGTGATAAGATGCAAGACTGTGTATAAACTACAGAAGGCAACTCAAAAAAGTAAAAGATGTCAAAGATAATAGGAAGGCAGTATAACCTCTATTTTTTGCCCAATCTCTGAGTCAAAGCTCTGGTATCGCTTGCGGACGAGCTCCGGTAGAGAACCATCCTTTATTCAATGACAAAAAGAAGTCAACTCAGTATCACAGATTAAAATATATATATATATATATATATATATATATATATATATATATATATATATCATTATCAAATAGAATGGACTATTAGACAAGTGAAAAAGAAGAATAATATATCACCTCAATCAGCTTGGCAGCAGTTCGAAGTCCACGAGCAACGGTATCCATTCCAACAATATGAGCAATGAACAAGTCTTCAACGTCAGTGCTCTCTCTTCGTCTAAAATATTATGAAGAATTAATGTTGGTGATATGAGGAGGAGGTGAAAAAGTAAAGATATTGGATCATACAATAAGAATATAGAACATGATAATCCACATGCAAAGCTATGGAGCAAACCAGAACTAAGATACACTTTAATATCCATCATAAAATATCCTGTGTATGGGCATGCAAACAAGTTCATGTAAAAGAATTGTTAATGGAAGAAAACGCTTACAATTTTGCATCAAAGTTGAATCCTCCAGGTGCCAAACCTCCCTGTGATAAAATGGTAAAATTCACTGTGTAAGTCCCAGCTCGTAGAATCTCAAACTGTTCTGGTGAGTTAGAAAATTGCATTTATTACATACATTTTTAATCACACTGAGCATAATCGAAGTAGCCTCTCCAATATCTGTCAGGAATTGATCTGTATCCCAACCTGTAAGATAGGCAACGGCTCTACATTACAACCTAAAGTCTCAGAACATCTTAAGGTAGAGTTTGTAAATTTTGATAAAAAATCAGCCAAAAATAGAAAATGCCAAAAGCATTAAAGCATCCAACTTACCAACTTGAGGGTCACCAGTGTTTGCATCGATGTTTCCTAGCAGACCATTGAGTCTTGCAGTTTCAATATCATGATGGCAGCTGAAAAGTAAACAAGTTTTTAAAGAATGCCAAATAAGCTCTGGGGAAAATAGTATGGGCAAGCATTAGAGCTTGAGATACCAGACTTATGACATACCTGTGACCAGATAGGGTGGCATGGTTACACTCAATGTTTAGTTTAAAGTCATCTACAAAATAATTGAGAAAAATTATGCATAGATGTAACTTACATTCAAACATTGGCATAATGACATAATTTATCAAAAAAGAGAATTGCGCTTTTACTTATGAGGCCATATTTCCGCAAGAAATTAGCTGCTGTTGCTGCATCCCAGTCATACCTACAAGTTATCTTCATGTGTGAGAATAAGGGGATTATATGCCAAATTAGCTAACCACTAAACAAGTCAAGAAGCATACTGGTGTTTGGTAGGTTCTTGAGGCTTTGGTTCGATCAACAGATTCCCTGAAAAAGCATTGAAGTGAAAGATAGGTCCTTAATAGAATTTTGGCGCAGTAAAGAAATCAATAAAAAAAGAAAAAGAAAGATTCCAACCAAAAAGTGGGGGAAAGGAAAAATTTGTTCCTAGTTAAATACTGATCAAGTGCAAAAGACAAAATTAAGAAGAAAACAGAAAGTCACCAATAAAAAATAGGTCATTAACAAAATGTGCACCAACAATTAGGTATCTCCTTTATGTCCTCAAGTAATGCACCAATTCATTGCAACGTATAGGTGAATGAAAATACCTTTGAATCCAATCTTCTTCTTGTACGCGGCAGCAGATTCAAAAAAATTTGCCTGTGAATGGGTAAACTCAGTCTCAATTCAAAAAAGAATACAATGAATCAAAAAATATAACTTGAAACAGAACACTTAAAATAGTGAAGCCTAATTACTGAAGAAGAGATGGACCAAACGCAAAATAACGAGAGAAAAGCATTAAGCTAAAAAGGATATTGTTTGATAACCATACCATGTGATCAATCTCTCTTCCCATGTCTGTGTTCAGGAGAGACTGATAACCTTCACGGCCACCCCAAAATACATAATTTTCTCCCCCTAAATAATGAGTGACCTATGGAATTTGTGAATGAAAATGGTCAAAACCACCAGAGATGATACTATTTTAGTCGTAACTTGCATGACATAACTGTGCACACAAGGTAACCCACCTCCATGGCTTTCTTGACTTGAGCAGCAGCATAAGCATATACAGCCACTTCAGAGCTGTAAAGCAAGTTTAAAAAAGGACCCAGTTAATAAAGGGACTAATCAACTCCAGTCAATGTAAAATAAAAGTTACAACAAAAAATCAAGCACCCAGTTGCATACACACACACACACACAAAAAAAAAAAAAAAAAAACAATACCTAGTTGCAGCACCATGCATATATCGAGGATGTGAAAATAACTGAGCAGTACCCCACAATGGACGGACCTTAGTTCCCTGCAGATTCACATAGAAAAATGTTAAAGAAGAGGCATTATTGGCGAGTTATATCAGACTGCTAAAACGAAGAAACTCAATACCGGAAGTAAATTTGTGAAGCCTTCAAGGATATCTTACGAAAACAAGAGATGGTATCTCTGCTTCACTCAACCAGGATTAACTATGAAGATTTGAGTAAACTCACATAACCGTTTGACATTAATATTAACAAACTCACCTGAAGCTCTTTTGCAAGGGCCACCACTTCATCCAAGTTTGCATTAGCTTCCTGTTACACATTTAACACCCCATTACCTAGTTCAGTGAGCAGGATTATGAAATAAACAATAATCAGGAATCAGAAACGTTAGAAAATATACAATAGTAAAGTCCGAAAAGTACATCTGCAATTAAGAATAACACTAGCCAAAGAACTTAAATATGTTAAGAATCCTTCCCTAAAGATGACAAATTAAAGCAATAGACAGGATAACTTAATTATATAAAAATTACCCACCTTGAGAGTTTCGCCGTCAGGGGCTATATCCCTGTCGTGGAAACACCAAAAATCAACGCCAAGCTTGTCTATGAACTCAAAGTTGGCTCTCACTGTAATACGCAGCAAAAGATGGGACATCAATTACTTTTTCAATTCTTGCCCAATAATGCAAATTAGGTGTACTTCATAAGAGCATTTATCAATCTTACTTCTTCTTTTGGCCATGGCCATTGAATTGGTACCGTCTTCCCACGGCCATGATTTTGTAGGCACACCAAAAGGGTCAGATCCTGTTCCACGGAATGTGTGCCAAAATGCAACACTGAATCTCATCCAGTCCTGTGGTCATTAATTACTTTGTCAGAAAACACAAGCTACTCAATTAAGCAAAGTTAAATTAACAAAAGAAACCAACCTTCATTTTCTTCCCAAGAATCACTTCTTCAGGATTATACCATTTGAATGCTAGATGATTTTTGCTGGATGGACCCTGAAAAATATCAAATAAAAGAACTATAAATATCCACAGTCGGGAGACCATAACCACAATACTGAAACTATAATCTAGTTGCTAAAAAAAAAATTCATAAGTGAATTTACCTCATACTTAATTTTGGGAATTCCAGGGAAGAACTCCCCTTTCCATTCATCCGAGTCAGCACATTTGCTATCAAGATTAGCAGCACAAGTTGGTGGGGCACCAGCAATCTGCACAATGTAAAACCAGCTCAGTAATCAAATAAATTCATAGTTTAAGGGTAATACCAATACATCATAACAAGAGCTTTCTGCAAGAATCAATTTTCGAGAAGCACTTATCAAGTGCTATACTCTCAAGTCCTCTTCTTTAATTCCTTTTTCTTTAAAGAAGACCTCACATGTTTCCTCAGATAAAAAAAAAAAAAAAAAAAATTTTACTTATCCAAAGCAAACACTACAAAATAAACACAGTTTCCATGCGTGACAATTCAAATGCATTTTGACACTATAATTACACAAAGAGTTTGATTCTTTACCACAAGAGATGAGACCAAGTTCAAACAAAACAGCAGCAGCAAAATCTTCTGAGCTTCCATCATTCGTTTTCTCTCATGCAAGTTGAAACTCTGGCACACACAATGACGCATAATCATCATCATCATCATCAATCATCAATCATCAAATATAATTAAAATGTTATATAAAGAACTTAAAAAGTGCCCATCATCAACGTTCAACAAACAGAATAAAATCAATTACCACTTATCCCACAATAAATAATGAACAACAAAAGACTACTGAAACTGTCAGGAAAAGTTGAAGCTTGAATTATATCCAATTAAAAAAAAAAAAGGTCATTAATCATCAAAGGGAGTGAGATACGGAGAGACTTACAGATTGAAGTGCGTAACTGAAATTGATGATACGAACCAAACAAGCTTGAAGAGTGATATATTTATAAATAAATAAATAAATTTATACACAGTCAGAGCTTATTTGGAATTATATATTTTAGAATTGAAGATTAGGACGGTATTCAGGTATCTATTTACACGTGTTTTACTTCTGCAGTGATCCTTAAAAATATCAATTTACTGGTTTATCCCAAGTTTTGAGACAACATCGCGGTCCTAAAAGGGGACGTTTTTGTCATTCCACATATAAAATCGTGTTTATTTTAGATAAGGATCTTTCGGGATTAGGATACGCTGTTATCGTAACAGGATAACAAAAAGGGCGAAGTTATCGGATTGCCTAGCTATGAGCTAGTCATGTAACCCGTGATAGTTTTGATGGACATTATTGCTAATTCAACGGTTTGAGTTAACCCCGGCGTGTGATTTTGTTGGTAGTGAGACTCTTTTTTTTAAGTTAATTTAGTGCGTGACGTCTTCTCAAACAGAAAAAAAATAAATAATAATAATAATAATAGGTGACGTGGTGCAGACTCGACTCAAGTTTTCTAATTTCTATCCAGAGATTCGAGATTTTCGGAATTATAAAAACAAAGAAAATATGAGGTGGCATGGCATCTCGAGAGTTGAATAAATCAGATTTGAAACGGCGGTGGCGCAATCAAAGACGGAAGCATAGGCATTTAATTTATTACTACTTCCCGTTCGGTCGTTTGATTTAGCAATTTCATGAGTTATCCGGCTTTGGGCTGAATAAAAGATGAGCTTGCTTGATCTTTCTTTCATTATTGGACAACTGATAATGCGACCCAACAGGCTTCGTGATAGCCCATATTATTTATTTTTATCTTGAGTTGGCCTTCTGATAGCCTTCGAAGTTCCTCATAAAACTTATTTTTTAATTGGAATTACTTAAATAATTTAATACAAATTAAAAATTCAAATAATACTTTGTATTATTTCTAATTAAGCATAACATACAGTTAGGTGTCGTTTGTTTTTTTGTCTGAAATCTGAATAAACCTGAATTAGTCTTAATTCTGAAAAGATCTGAATGTCTGAATCTGAATAATATGTTTGTTTTTTCGTCTGAATCTCGAAAAACAAGTATTAAATTGTTTGTTTTTTTCAACTTAAAAAGATGAAAATATGTACTTTTATATTTGTATCCTTATTAAATTTGAATGTCAAATAAATAATATATTAAATACCACAATATTTTAACATTTATAAGTAAAACTATATTCAAGTGAATACATAATTATTTTAGAATTTTAATATATAAAATACCATAAATTTCAAATTTTATCGTATATAATATAAGAAAGAAAAAACAGGGATATTTTTATGTGGGGTAAATATCTATAGGTGAGTTTTGGGATAGACATGAAAAATAAATTATAAAGTAAGGATATTTTTGACATTAGTAAGTAATTGACTTAATTCAAATTTCTCCATTAAGTAAAAATCTAAAAAAATTGATTTATTTTATTAAGTCAAAATTATCTAAAAAGTCTCATTAAGTTATAAAAACAAATACCTTTAATTAACTTAATTAATTAAGTTAATACACTTTAAATTATTAAGTTTAAAAAACAAACGCCACCTTACTCTTAGTAATTTGCATTAAACGGAAGCCACAAAATTTTTGGTTATGAAAACTAGTTTTCGTTTGAAGCCATGAATTTAGCGAGATAAAGCATCAACTTTTGTCACACACATTAAATCATAAATGGCAATAAACTTAGAATATAACAATAACACGTTGTTATTCTGAGGTCTAAATATTACATAATTTTTTAACCTTAATTCATAATCTTGAAACTTCCCTTCAGACTGATGAACAGCAGGCGTAGAGTCCCAAGGATTTGAGGATGCTGATTTTGAATAAAACTCATCTTCCCACCAAATCGAACCGTCCTTGTTAGGACCATTCATGGCATCGAAACTATCCTCCTAATTTGATGTCTCTTTCCCTTTCCTTTGAGAAAACAAATAAAATCATGTTCACAAAATTCACTTCAACACAAGCATTTGTGAATGATATTCTTTTATTTTTGAAGTGATTTAAAACTGATTTAGATTTCAAAAATAATCTTACGCTATGGTAATTACTTTAAACCCATAAACTAAAGCATTAAACAAGGAAAAGTTTGTGTGCATGCATGTAACTACTTATATATAGAATTTCTAATAGCCTATCATCTAAAAAGTAATAAACGGATTTTATTAAAAAGATATATCCTATGATTTCAAATGTGTATACTACTCACAGCAACTATAAGTAAAATTAAGGCGACATTTATTTTTTTGTCTGAAATATGTATATGTATCAAGGGGGACAACTCTCAGACAAATTGGTAAGATTCATCTTATTGCATTTGGGATTCACAGATTATGTTCCTGAAAGCTTTTAATCGAAAATTTTAATCTTCAACCATTCTTACTCAGTCATGTGTCAAGAAACCCTGAGAAGCAGAGGCAAGAAAGCTCCTTCAACAATTGATTGATTGATTGATTCAGTTGACTACTATTGCCATAACAGAGGAGTTCATCACGGAGTTCCGAAGGTCCATATAGACAACCTTCTATCGAACAGTCAATTCTCTGTACAAACTAGTTAATGATCTTGATGTCTTTCTGCAGCCACAAAACTTGCTCTTGGATAGTCTCAAAGAATCTGATTTCGGACTAAGTGCATGGCAAAATCTAACGACAATTTTTGTAATTTCCTAAATCTAACAAAACGGCTGACTGAAATTGTAATTTACAACAGCCTGGAAACGTGTCAGCAACAGCTTGTGGCTCTCCATGCTATGTGGCACCAGAGATAAGAAGTTCATCTTTCATTTTCGTAGCTAGTAGTAACCTCCCAAGTTTTATTTAGCTGAATTCAGAAGCTTGAAGACAAAAGCGAACAGATGGTCAATCATACCTGGATTTCCTTTTCAACATTATGGCTGATGGTTCATCTTCTGGCAAACAGTTGCTGGCACGCAAGGGCTATAAAGGAGCTGCCACAGATGTTTGGTCCTGTGGAGTAATCGTTTATGAAACTACTTGCTGGTTATCTACCATTTGATGATCGTAATTTGATGGTTCTATACAGAGGTATGCTTTGTATACAGCATATAACTAGTTCTTCATCCAAAACACTTGCCTCCGCAGACTGCTGATCGATGTTTAATAAACAGATAGATCAAGCAGATTGCAAATTTCCACATTGGTTAGCGGAAAGTCAGAAGCAGCTAATCCCAGGGATACTTGATCCAAGTCCAATCAGGGTACAAATCCAAAACATCCTATGCATATATAAACTCAAATTGACCAACTTAATAATTTCTTCCTTGAACACAACAGCGAATTGCAATCTAGGGATCACAGAGGATACATGGTCTCAAACAGATTACAAACCGTCCTGAAGATATGAATGTGACGAGAAAATATACTTGGATGATGTTAATGCTGCTTTTGAATCAATGGAAGTAAGAGCTTTAGGTAGTTCCAAGATACAGTGTTTCATAACTTCATATTTGAAAGTCTATGTAGGAAAATGGTGCAGCGTCAAAGACAACCAAATCACCAAGTTTTATCAATGCTTTTCAATTGATTGCAATTCACATGACCTAGATTTATCAGGTCTCTTTGAAGGACGGGCAAGTAAATAAAATCAGAACTAATCTTTGTTTGACCTTCCTTGGTTCTGCAAAATTCCAATGATCCAAGCTTCCAAGCAATGAAACCATAATGAAATTAGAAGCTGCAGCAATGGATGTGAGCTTGTCAGAAGAAAAGACGAACAACTTCAAGGTAATATCTCCTTTCATTCTCGCTTTGCACTAAAACTGGATTATTTTATTCCTCTGCCACTAATGATTTTTATGTAATAACTATGAATTGTTAATGCTTCCCGCAAGATAAATACCAAAAACCTTCACCTTATTATCTGTCTATGTCAGGTTGTTAAGGTGGCCCCAACTAATTGTGTCGTAGAAATATCAAAATCTTTAGGGAAGCTTAAGGTGTACAAAGAGGTATGATAAACTTTCTTGCAGTTGAATTTGTTCGTAAACTAATATGTATTGAGACAAATAAAATGATTATTAGTTCTGCAAAAGTCTATCAAGCCTGTTGACTGAGCAATCAGATGCGCCACTTCAAATGCAAGTTCCAGAGGAACTCAACATCACTAGCAAGAGTACCCAGAAAATGGAATAGTAAATCCTAAATCTAGTTTGCAACGTTAGCATAGCATAAAAGTAACTGCAGCCTCCTAACTATTCTCAATTTGTAGCTCTGAAGACAAAAATGAAAATCACAATAAAGACACCTGCGGCTATTCATCCTCTTAATAATCATCATTGGGGGTGCTTGTCTCAACATACCTTTGCCCAGTTCCTGAGAGATTCTCAAAGAAATTCGAAAGCAAATAGTAATAGAAATGGTACTTTCAAATAGAGTACTCTGCCTATTGCTAAGGCTAATCATAAAAACTCCGGTGTTCAGAAAACAAAGCTCATTGATATTTATTTCTAGTCATTCCTTTTATCTTCGTTTTTCCAAAATATACATTAGAGATGAAAATTTGTTCACTGAAAAAAGAAGGAAACATAAAGAAATTACAAAATCTGTCTCATTTTACCCATATCTGCGTAATGATTTCTTTTCCACAACTAGTCGGCGGAGTGGTCAGTAACAATCAAATTGGTGATTAAATTATACTAAATTAGATTGTGAAAAATGGTATGATTTGACTCATTCAGCATGAAATTAGTGAAGTTTCATGACCAGAGAACACCACATATAGTTCAGCAGCACATCAGTATATCTGCACTATATATGAAAATTAACCCAAAGCAATCACTAAGAGCTATTTGTAAGGAAAATAGTTCCATTATATAGCTGAAAAACCGTATAATATACATAAAATATGCCAACAAAAAATAAAACATGGTAAGCAACAACTCTGCAGTATCATTAACTTCACTTGGCTGACACAAAGTAATATACAGAGCAATGTCTTCATGATCGACAACCCACATTTTACACCAACAATGAAGTAACTTAACCCACCAAATACACCGGTACAAGGCTCCCAACTTGTAAACATCTAGAGAAGGAAGTTATCTATCATATGGAAGACCACATCTGTACCATCAGAATTCATCCAATAACTCTTCACCTGAATGCACATGTAAAATTACAGAAATGAGACCCACACAATTAGATCTAGCATTAAATCAGTGACCGTTAATTTCCAGAAAACAACTTTGTATAGAGTATTATAAATAAAGTATCACAACCAAAACGCATTAAATTATTCTTAAAATGTTACGTGTAAACCAATCACCATGATTATCATCAACTAGAGAACAGTATTCATTCATTTTCTAACAGCTAATTGCATGAAAGTTAATCGTTTTAACTTTTTTTTTTTAACTTAACTAAAACTGTGTTGAGATTCAACTCTTCTTTTCAACTGTTCATTAATTCTCAGACCCTCTTTCCTTGTGTTAGAAGCACAAACTTAGAAATGTTGAAATACAAAACCTAGTAATTATTTTCTATATTAAAATACCAAACTTTTCCTTGTAAATATTTTTATATTAAATTGCTAAACTTTGCCCGAGTCTATGGTGTCAGGCCGGTATCATGCCCACAGATAGAGCACTATCGCTAGTGACTTCTGATAACTAATGAAGATCTGTAACAAGAGCTTGTAAAACTCTAGTTGCAAGTCATCTGCTTGTTGTAACATGTCTCACTTGTGGCATGTATGCCAGCTAGGATGTGTAGCAAGTTCCTCAAATTTTGTAATGATAATCCATAGAAATCCAATAGAAACTTTATAATAGTTAAACGGTGGGGTTACTTGAAAATATGCTCACGTATGATAATTCCTTGATTTTATGAGTTTTAATGAAAAGAAGAATCTTTTTTTTTCCTCCTTTTAAAAGAAAGATATATGATTGCCGAACATTTATTTTCATCATTGCATTTTATAGATCTTCACCCCTTCTCTCAGATAACCTTGCTGCCTCACAGACAAAACAAAACCCAGAATGTCCCTATAGTAAATGAGGCACAAGAAAAATATTAACTGCATCTGAACTATCAAACATGTTTAGAATTACACACACCCACTCAGAAGGTTCGTTATTTAAAACTTCCACATAAGTTGTGGTAACTTGCCAATTATATGATGCAAGTTGAAATATCAGCTAATATGATATGTAAATAATAGCACATTATCATCTAATTCCTTGATATCTACATCTAGGAGCTTTGTCCCATTCACTTAAAATAGAGGAATCTAAAAGATGGAAATAAAAAATTTCAGAATGTAAAATGTTGATAATAACCAGCATATACGTAGTAGAAAAGTCAAGTAGCTGCAGAACTTGCCTGAATGGTATTGTGAGCAACATATCGTTGCCTACTTTTGTGAAAGCTAACATCCACACGTTCCCAAGGTACTTGAGTGAGGCCTCTAATCATTTTCTCTACAATATGTAATTTTAAAATAAGTATTTAACAGTAAAAAAAATAGAACGCATTAAGCAAGATACATGAAGAAAAAGTTAACAATGAGTGAAGTGATGATAAAATATTATTATAATAGCGAAATTGATGATTGAATGTAATTATAGTAAAACAATGGAGGACATAAGGAAAGAAGATGTAGCACCGTAATATAACTTCAAATTGAACCAACTGATGCTTTATTTTAGCAGCAGCTATTAAAAAGGAAAATGGAATAGGACTCATGGTACTTAAAACCAAAATATTTTCAGCAATGTTCCCTTAAAACAGTTGTAACAAATTTAATACAATTCACCCCTGTGAAGAAGAGTTTCTACTACATTGTTCAAAGCAAATTTATGTTAAATTCATTCATCAGAATATATACCAATGCCAGTCAGGACTACACAAGTAGAAAATTACATCACAAAATCTGCTTCTTGACATTAAAGGATTTCAACAAGACTAGCCTAAATGCTATACGAAGGGCAGAGATTGGCAAGAAAATTCAGGCATTGCTTCTACCGAGTATTATACTAATTCTTAAATATGTTAAGCAATGTCCAGCCAGAAGGATTCTTTAAGAAAACAAAGCTCATCATTTAAGTATAATTCCTAGACCCCTTCACATGAAGATTTGATGGTTTTGCCAAAAACTCTGCAGTACTTGTTTTATAAATTTAACATACCTTCCAAGTCAATTGATTGGTCTCCAATAACAGAAGATGCTTTATTTCTAATGTTGTCCATAGTTTCCCGTTCAGTGCGTACAATATGAGGATATCTCTCATCAGTTATGAGAAGATCGGACTGAACCAACGAGCAAGAAGGAAATATTGAGGTTCAGGTTTTATTAGAGTGAAAGTATCACCAAACAAACAAGTAAAGACGAAAGCCAGATAAGAAAATGAAAAGAAACTACACCTTTGGTGGAAGTTCATGTTGACGCCGGATTGATGAAGTTCGCCACCCAACCATATCTTAAAGAACAGTGAAGATAAAACGTAGTCTTGCATAAAAGGCAAACTAAGCACCTTATATAAATAGAATACTGATAATTTGAAAGCCAACATCAATGTGAAAAGGATACGATCATAATTGGCATTTGCATATGCCACTCGCCGCTTAAATGCACGTAAAGCTGATCTACGTATCACAAAAGGTGATGCAATTATTAAAATGCACTGATAGAAAAATTGACGAAAGCATTGTAGATTAATTAACACTCACATGAATTTTAAATTATCAGAATCATTAACCATTTGAAGGAGAAGGGGAGGTTTTCCATCATCACGATCATTGAGGAATAGATGCTTCCCAGTCCTCCCAGCAACCAAGTGAGCCGTTTGGGATGCTCTTCTCTCAAGAAATGGTAGACCACACAGAATTGGAAGCTGAGGCCGAAAAACAAGACAAAGAAATGTCAAAACAGCTTTCTAGAATTGCATTGCATCTTCCTGGATACAAAAGAATAAAATAGTACTAACATGAACACGCGTAAAAGCACTTAAGATACAGCACTAGAATAACAAAAATGGGAAACCCTTCAAGGTAGTGCTACTTCTTGACCCGTCATACCACTAGAAGTCACAAAGTGATGATTTCAGAGGCAATAATATAAACTAAAAGATAAAAAAATGACAACTCTTTCCCCCATGGTTTTAAGCATCTTAGACAAACCAGAATTCCAACATCATTATACGATCAATAATTAAAACCTTAATGTAACAAAAAAGGAAAAGCAAGCACAGAATTCCAAAATAGATAGCATGTAAGGTCATGCAATATCTACCTGTTTGTGTCCCTTCGAACCAAGATGAGGAGTCGCAAATGTTACGAAGTTCATGGGTTCCAATCCAGCAATTCTAGCTTTGCAAGGATGCTCAAGGGATTGCACGGAATCATTCCGATGCTCTTCAGTTGTGGCAATTGTAGGAATACCTGCCACCTTAGGAATACCTATGGGACGGTGCTCTGGAGAATGCTCATACAGTCTACCAATTGCATATCTTGCAATAAGACCCCCTAATGAATGAGCCACAAACGATATCTTTTGCACCTCAGGCCTACGTTTAACTACAGCCAGTACCTGCATTAGATATTAATCAGGAACTCAAAACTCACATGAATATGAAATATCTTGTAAGGCACGTAGAACTTACTAATTACATAAATAAAAATTTCCATGAGTTTTTTAGACAAAAAGATTTCAACAAATTAAGCATGCATTACAGATGAAAGATCAAACTGTTATTACCGAATACCTCAGCAGCTAGCCTTTCACCCATTAAATCTACGCCATCAAATGTCAATTTTGAAGAGTTGCATTCACTGCCTGCTCAATATATATATATAAACAATAATAATTATTATGCTTACTTCTCAATAAAGAAATCAGACTATTGCAGCCAGCAGCCATTAAGACAATCACTATCAGAAATCGGAATGTAGAGCTACACAAAATTTTGGCACCATTCACAGACAAATGAACATAAAAAGTTCAGCAGTGAAATTAAATTGGCTGTTAACTTAGTTGATCAAAGACCCGATAAGCATAACTAGATTCATTTTGCTAATAAACAAATTCTCTTCAATCTAGCTTTGTCCAAGTCACTGACCTTATGCTAGAATTTGAAGAGGCAGTGATAGAAAGAACTTCTACTTGTTAACCCAAATTAAACTACTTTCCAAGTATTTTTTTTGCTGATTCTTTGATTTTTTTGATAAAAGTATCTCAAAGAATGAAGCTTTTTATCTCAAACGCTCAAGTTTAGACAATTTCGGCCCAATTTCTCAATTTAATGATAGAATGATAGTCAAATCTCAATTTGAGCTGTTGGTTCCCATGCATATGTTACAGCATTGTGAATAGATTGTATGCTAAACAGAGAAACAAAGCAGTTACACATCCACTTTTTGGGGCTTCTGGACAAAAGCAATCGTCAACCCCAAAAACAGTGTCACCATTTTGGTTTCCTTTTATACGTTTTATCAGGAACTTATAAAGTCAATGACTAGTATTTCTGACAATCAAACATCACAATTGATGTTTAAAATTTGATGGCTATCACTCAAAAACAATATGAATGCTTAAAACATTAGATCTTTGACTGTTAAACATTTGTAATACTATAACTAAACACCCATATCAATATATCATACGGTAACATATAATCAAGTAACCTAAAATAACCTAACTGAATTCATGTTTTTCCCATCCAACTCCAAGTTAATTTTTTATAATAATCAATAGAGCACGAACTTAATATTCGTTAACATGTTCAAAGATCGATAATAAAAGGACAGTCATACTTAAAATGAATATTAAAAATCACTGTAAAAATCATCTGAGATATTGAGAGCACTCACGGTGCACAATTACTTTATCAGGAACCTTCTTCACAAACTGCTCTGCAGCAAATCTCCAATCTGCAGCACTGAACATAGAGAAAGTGCAATTAATTTAGCAAAACAAAACCGATATTAATTACACATATTAAAAAAAAAAGTTGAATTAGGGCGCTTTTGCAGTACTTTTGATGTCAAAAGCACTTGAAACAGAGAGAAGCTTGTTCTTTTGTGTTACTTTCACATTCGTACAAGTAAAAAGAAATTGAATAGCATTTTAGAAAAGTAATAGATAGCTGCTCTATAGAAAAGCACTTCTAGTGCATTTAAACGAGTTTATGTTACGCTTTTCTAAGGACGTTGAAATTTGAAAACTAGCTATCCAAGTGCTTTTGACAGAAATCACTTTTGACTCGGAAGCGCTTTTAAACGATCAAAAACCAAAACGCGGCGTAATAACTAATTAGCCCACTAACCTGCCTATGAGTCCATTAACCATAATAATAAGATGCTCAGGTGGAGGCTTGGCGTAGGTACTGAAAACGTCTACGCCGCCGCTGTCGGCCTCCATTTTGAAGTCTTTATTCGAACGGCGATCGCTGAAGCAGCCGACACTAAATCTTCGAATCCAATCCATCTCACTTCGATCCACCGAAATCAGAACGGCGGCGTTTATTTTTTTCCTACGTCGCGACAGAAAGGAGGAGAGTAATTGAAGATTAAACGGACGATTGAGAGTCGAGATCGGGGGGGCTGTCTGGATTGGAGAAAAATTGGCGCCGATCATGCGGGAGGAATTGGAGGGAGAATCCGTAGAAAAATAATTGTGAACAGAGAGCTTGGTTTTGTTTTTATTCGAAATGGAGAAAGGCCGGGTTCCAGTGTGTGACGTTTCGGATTTTGTTTTAGAGGTTGAGGAAACAATTGGGCAGTCGCCGAGAGAGAGTCATCACTCGTAAGTCGTAAGCCAAACGAGTCCTGTTCTGACTTGGCTAATTGGCTTCTCCTAAGTGGTAAGTCGAAATTTGGAAAGTAAAGTAATCGACAAATAACGGTTACAGCGTGACACTGGAAACAGCGCAGGATATTGGTGGAAATGAAATGAATTTATCGACTGGACGTCCTGTTTTTGTCAATCGTAATTTAAAAAGTATGTGAAAAATATGCTTTAATAGCTATTTTCTGAATATATTAATATTACTTGTCATAGGCCCTTACAAGTAAAGCCTGCTAACACCGGGCTCTTATCAATTGGTTGATCATTGGGCCGCAAACGAAGCCTAAGCCCAAACCTTTTCTTTTTTGTTGACTGAGACTTTTGACGCCCCTTCAAAATCTTTAGAAAACCCCTCTATGTCAAGCGTACTCCATTAACATTACACAAAGTAGCTCGCTCACTTCTAAACATACCTATTTTTATTCAACAAATATCCTTCACCGAGTGAAAGTGATTTTGATTCCCTCTCCTTCTGTATAATATTTTCATAAATAATCCTCACTTATGCTATACAATTCAGACTAATGATTTCACATTGGACATTAGTGTGTTCTTCAAATTATATTGGATGTATTTGAAGTGATCAAAATCATGAGACCCTCCTTTCCTTGCACAATTTGGTATTTGACATCTCTAAATCTAAATTTATAGATGTAAGGCCCTGTTTGAGAGTGAAAAAAAAAGTTATAAATATAAAATAAAAGTTAATATTATATAGTAAATATAATCTTTAAATCATAGAGGAGTCAACTTTTAAATTGATTTGAGGTACTCAAATTTATTAACAAAAGTTGACAGCTTGGGGCAAAGGAATTTATTTTGAACAACCTCCTTTTAGAAGTTTTAGCAACTCTTAATTTGTGGCAGTCCCCTACTCTTTGCAGTTTTATTAAGATAATAGTCTTATTAATATAGTCGACAAATTAAGCTTCTAGATGTACCTAACTGTTCGCCTTACATAAAGGAAAGCAAGCGATGAACTTTTAGACCACATGTTAGTTAATTTGTTGTTTTTGACACTTGTTCTTGCTTGCATTCATGACATCAATATTTGTGTTGCTTAAATAACTCATTGGATTGAACCACAGATCGTTATTTCATGTCGAGAGAATCAAAAATTTTGTCTACGATTGGTTCCTATCATTAGACTGTGTGATCCACATCTTTGTCTTGAGAAGAAATGAATTTGATTTTTGGACTTGTTTTCTTGTTGAAATGGTTGGGTTCTGTTTTCTCCTAAAAAGTTTTTGTAGTTAAGTTGGTAATATTGTGTTCTCAGCTTGGACTTTTTGTTTAATATCTTTGTTGCAATTGGTTCTGTTTACATGCTGTACATAACTGTGGATGTTTTTCTGAAGAGGAAATATAGCCAATATCTATATATTTGCAATGAGAGAATGAACAGTTTGCCTAACTTAGATGTGATGAAGATGAACGTTTTGAACCAAGTGATATTTCATTTGTTGTTTCTGGTATTCATTAATTTTTCTTAATTTACTATCAGTAGATTGATATTGGTTTTCTATATCAAAAAGTTGAATGGATTGGACCACAGTGTGTGCCTCATTGTTTGTTGTTCCATGTCAAGAGAATCCAATGTGAAGGTGAGAAAGACTTAGAAATAGTCAATTTGTTTAATTCCATTGTTGGATTTGGTCCTACTTCTATATATGTGAATTTGGATGATTTAAGTTAGAAATAATATAGGCAATATCTAAGTAATTTCTTAATAATGAACGTTGGTATGAAGTTCATTTTAGTGCTCAAGAATGTGGTTAACGATCAGCTTAATAATTTATATTTCTGTTTATGCAACTCTTTTGTAAGAAAATTTACTTGAACCTAGTAAAGAGTAACTACTGTACATTAGAAGTAGCCTAACCCTAAATTAAATACAATTCTTCTGTCTTGAGTAACTACAACATTTTAATTTGATGATTCAGGCACAATGGAAATTCTAGAACTCAGTGTTGACTGATTTGGAAATTGTTATCAACCTTTCTCAAGAACTCCCCCAATTTGGAAGTTCTTATCTTGGACAAGATGCGGCTTTGTCAAAAAATACTTTGTTCATAATCATATGTGCCTTACTACCTGAGTCAATTTGTTTGATTTTACTACTAAAATGTTTGATTCTTCATGTTTCATTAGGCTCGTTAATGGTTTCCTTTGCTACTAGGAGACATTAGTTCTGGATATGTTTAGTGGGCTGAGCCAGAGAGTGTGCCCTGTTGTTTGTTGAAACACAATGCAAGTCTTGGAAAATTTATCAATTGGTTTTTGGGTTTGTAACCACAAGAAAATTTTAAAGCTACAAAAACAAATTCCGGCTTTTCCAAAGCGGTCCAAAGACATGCAAGATTGATTTCTTTGAATATATGTTTGTAAGATGGTGTTGGATTAATGCTATCGTGCTTGAAGCTTTTGCATTTTCGTTTTTGGTTCTTTCTATTGCAATGTGTGCAAAATTAATACAAGACGCCACTTTTCAAAAGCCCAAGTTAAGTTGAAGATTAGGGAAGATATGGAAGAGAAAAGGAGATGCAATTTTGTGACAAATCTAAATTCTGGTGGAAAGAGGTGAAATCTATTTGTTATGATATATGTTTTTACTTTGAAAACAGGGCAAGATTTAATTTTCTGGAGAAGATGTAAACTTTTGAAACCTTTGTCCTAATTGAAATAGACAAACGTACGTTGATTATGTGTACCAATTAATAATTGAAGAAGAAGAAGAATTATTATTATTTATTACAAAGTGAAATTAATAAATTTAAGTGATGGTAAAATAGTGTGTTCAAAGAATAAAAATTTAATTTTCAACTTCACTTGGGATTTACCTTTTTTTTTTCATTCTCCTTTTTATTTTTGTAAGTAAGCAAAGTCAATGAGTTAGATTTTAGATTCTCATTCCTCAATTTTAAAGGTAAATACATCATAAATGGAGGGTCAATGCTAGTATTAAAATAGCCTGATAATGTAGCACATAAAATTAAGAACATTGAAACACTAAATTATTTTATGACATGTTATGTCAATCACGTGTACGATTTAGGTTCTTCTTTTTGGCCTTTTACATTTTTAGCTCTATTTTGGTTTTAGTCTTTTTTTTATGTCGAATAAAATGATGACACGTTGATTCTGGAATGATCCATGCCGACCGCAATATTGTCCTATTTAGGGTTCACGGGCGCAACATAAACCAGCTGGTCCAGCTCACGAGACACCTTCGAAATTCAATCATTCAATTAGGCCATGCAAAAAAACAAACACTCTCCCATTCACACTAAGCTAAAATAATTCAACTCTCTGCACTCATTGGAGCTTGCAATTCACTGAAATTAGTGGCATTTGCTCTTTATTTTGTAGCCCCACCACCATATATATCTTCACACACACCCACACACACACGGTCGAATAGAATTAGATTACTCCTTCAAATTTCGTGCGACAGACACAAAAATGAAGCCCCAATTGCAGCCTCTCTGCAAGATTATTGTTCTGTTCATCATCACCACTAAGACTCTGTTGGTCACTTCTCAACCTGAGACGCACCGTTTAAGCCCGGACAACGACAACGCAACCATATACAGGGTCTCCAAGCAACTATGCTGGGGTTGCATAGGTGAGGCACTTCAGTTCTTGTTTGATCACAACTTAGTTAGGGCCATGAAATGGGAGCTACCGTTGATGTGGGACTATGACTTAGAGAAATACGCGAGGTGGTGGGCGAACCAAAGGAAAGCGGATTGCAAACTGCAGCATTCGTTCCCGGAGGACAATTTCAAGCTTGGCGAGAACATATTTTGGGGCAGTGGGTCGACGTGGACGCCGAGGGACGCAGTGAGTGTATGGGCCGGAGAAGAGAAGTACTATACGTACGCCACGAATACGTGCCAAGAGGGGCAGCAGTGCGGGCATTATACGCAGATTGTCTGGAAGAATACGAGGAGGATTGGATGTGCTCGTGTTGTTTGTGACAGTGGTGATGTGTTTATGACTTGTAACTATGACCCTGTTGGTAATTATGTTGGTGAAAGGCCGTATTGATGTCTTGTATTGGTACCATATATGAATTGGGAATTGGGGGTATATATGTGGACACATGGTATTGTAACATGGTATGGTGTAATTAAATATGTAGGTTTAATTAGCATGTATTTTATAAAAATGAAGTATATTGTTCTTATGGAAATTAAAATGTTAGCGACAGTAGCAAGTATGATGGTTTGTATTCGACTATCTTTACTATCAATAAGAGTTCTACTTTTATGATTATCATTTTGTTAGTAATCTTCTATATGAATGTCATTAATCTACCGTAGAGAGTGACCGTGCTAGTTATTATGCATGTTTTAAAATCTACTGTATCTTATTGTTTTCTATAACTGATTAAGCAGCTCCTTAAGATAAGGCAAAGTATTAGAAATAAATGATTACATAAGGTCGCTCCAGGGCAGAAAGCTATTCGAGCTAGCCTGTGACAGCAGGACTAGCCAAATAAAAGTTCTAGGAAAAATGAACAACTGAATTGAAATTTTACCCATTGTTATTTTTATTTTATGTTTGGCCGCTCATGTTTGCATATAATTTTTTTATAACATGAGGTTATAGTGTCTGCATTATGGTCCTGCCGGAGTCCCTCTTTATGTTGTAGCGTTCATCTCTTTATCAACACACACACACAAACACAGAGTTTCTCCATTATGACTCAATCGAACCAAATCTTAAGTAACACTTATTTATTTGCACTCAGCAAAAATAAAGTATTTTTATAGTTAATGATTTTTTTTCAAAATTTAATCCAATCTAACAAGGATCAAATTAAAATATAAACTAATTTTTACAATTAAAAGAAATTAAATGGATTTTAATTAATAGTAATCAGCAGTAGAGAACACAGATAGAAGAAATGTTTCTTTTTCTCCCTTTTTCCCCATCATAATGACAGAATATGTGACAATTTTCGCAAATTTAATTATGGAATTTCCATTTAAGGGTGGAACCCACATACCTTTTTCGTAAGTGGCATAATTATTTTGTCTATCTTATTCATTGTCTCCTCCTTCTTCCTTTCTAGGTGTTAATAATCTTTCAGCATGCAAGAGGCACTATGTTTTGGAACGCAATTCATGATTTCCGATAGAAAGATAGAAACAAAAAAGCATTGCACTTGATGAAAAATATATGTAATCCATCACTCAAAAAGAAAAAGAAAGAAAAAAAAAAAGAAGCGAAGCAAAACAAAACGAGAGGAAGAAGCCTGCAACTGTAAGCATAAGTGAATGGTCTAAAAAATTAGCCGAAAACGAATCAAAAACACACAATATCACGCCCTAAGTATGCACATATAATTCAAAATTATTTTTTTACTAAAAAAATTGGCCAAAGAAAAGAAAGTGAAGACATCGAGCCTGAAATTCACTTTCCCTTAATTAGTTGGGCGAAATTAAAGAATACGTATATAGATATAAATACACTTCAAGAGAGCTTACTAACAATAACACTTGACAGTTGACAGTATATACATATATATATAATTCGAAGGCATAATTAAGCTTTGCCTTTTTTTTTAATTACTTTTTTTTTTAATTTTACATAATTAATAGTGCAAAAACACGAATAAAGAAAAATAAAGTCTCTTAAAGACTTTATACATCAAGACACACAAGCAGCCCATGTTCTAGTTTTCCATTGGCAAAAAACACAATCCCAAAAAATAAAAGGGGACACGCACAAAATTTCTTGAAAAATCATCAAAAATCAATTTAGATAACTAATAAGGCCTTTCTCCAATATAATTACCAGGAGGATCGTAATTGCAAGTTATGAAAACACCTCTTCCACCAAAACAAGTCACTTTCGCGCATCCAACTCTCCTTGTTCTGCTCCGCACAACCTGTGTATAATGCCCACATTGCTGCCCGCCGGAGCACGAATTCGACCAATAATCATACGACTTCTTCTCCGAAATCCACGCCATGACTGCCTGCGCCGGCGTCCACCCGTTGCCGCTGCCCCAAAAAATGTTCTCCCCGTAAGGTCCGTTAGAATGCTTCAGCTCACAATCATACCTCCTCTTGTTTGCATATTGCTGTGCATATCTCGCCAGATTGGGGTCCCATTGCATTGGCCTCATTCTAAGAGCGTAACGAGCTGCATTCTGAGGCACCAGGAACTGATTTGCTAGGCTCCAGTAATTACTGTTGCTGCTAGCATTGCTGCTTGAAATGAGCAGCAGCAAAATGCCGACGGTGGCAAGGATTAATTTGCTCATTTCGGAGATGTGTGTTTGTGAATACTGTGTTGTGATTTTAATTACAATTAATGTGGCATTGCATTTATAATTATTGTTGCTGTTGAAATTCTGGTAGTAGTTGGTTTTGGAAGAGGGTATAAAGTGTCAACTATGAGGTGGCATCCATGTTCGATAATGATTGCCGCATTTGTTTTGAGGGGCGACAAAGTTTTCAAGCTAATTAAAACTAATTTCTAATTAATATTTCATAGCTAGTGTTGGCCTTATCTTTAAGTTTTTATTTTCATTCATCCGCCGCAAGAAACGGAGAAGATGAAAATCATTCATCATCTCTTCATATAATTAACTTTACTAAATTAGAAGAGGGAGGGGAATCGGAGTAGTTAGTAAAACTTGTTATCCAAAAGAAAACACATTAACACTATAGGTTTCAAAATAGTAATAGTAATAGTAAAAATTATTTAAAGTGTAATTGTTATCTTTTTCTTCAAATAAATATTCAGTAAGAATAAAATACAATCGACCGAGTGGACAACATCTCAAATTTTTTGTTACTTATCTCAGTGTTTTGTTCATTAAAAAAAAATTAGAATGCAATGGTACAATCATCTAGAGTTATTGTAAAATGACGACTCCCTGCATTTACAAATTTAGGATAGAAAATTTATATATAAACTAATATGATAAATAGTTGGATATTATATAAATCTTAACGTAACAATAAAATAAAAAAAAAAGAGTGATGATACAACCACAAATTCTTGTACAAAATTATTTTGTATAAACTGATAAAACATTAATTCATTGGTTGAATTAAATATTCTTGAACCACGTGATTTATTTATATTATTTTATATTTTCATTCAATCAATGAATTAATGCCACATCAGTTTGTACAAGAGTTTTGTGACTGTATCATCACTCAAAAGAAGATAAGATTTTAATCACTTGACACACAATTAGTATGACAAAACCACATTTTTTGAGATTTTGAAAGTAATATTATATCTTAAGTTTTTATGTATGATATTATTGAACATGATAATATCATTATAACATTTATTCTTAGGAGACATGTTAAAAAAAATCTAAAATTTAAATTAATTTGAAATTATGGTCAAAGGATCATATTAGGGACGGCCTTTTCTTGCCATTTATTTCAATGTTGATAAAGGAGGACACGCATAGAGACGCTAGTTTGGATTGGAAGTATTGAAAATAGAAGGGCATAGAGGTCTGAATATCCAATTCGATAGTTTAATAATTTTGGACCTGCTCAGAGCTTTGAAATTGAATAATAAAAATCTTAGCTTACGTGAAATCCAATTGGATCATACCACGTTGCTAAAGATATGTGTTTAGGCCAAAAATATTGAATATTAAATCTTTGTTTAGTATACATTTTTAAGTAAAACATATTTAACTAGAGCATTTATAAATAAAGTTTGTATTAAAAAATTTTAATTATTTGGTTGTCAGTGAAAGTTTTTATTAAAAATTATAAAATTACTTTAATAGGTATTTTTTTTAAGTTATGTTATTAAATGAATAATATAAGATTGTCAAAATAACTTAAGTATATTTTAAATATTTTAATATTTTAAAAAAGCTTTTCAATCTCTATTCCTAAAAGTTTAAGGGTACGTTTGGTACAACACTTCAAGTAAAGTTTATTTAAGTAGAATTTTTTATTAGTAAAGCTTTTATAAGTAGAGCTTTTACCCAAAAAAAAATTTACTTGTTTGGCCGTCAATAAGAACTTTTATTAAAATTATAAAATTACTTTAATAAGCAAGTTTTTTAAAGTTACGTTATACAAAAAATAAAATAAAAATATCAAATAAGTAGATAATATTAAGATATTTTAACATTTTTAAAAAGCTTTTTAACTTCTTCTTCCCAAAATTCAAAATTTGAGTTTTTATTAGTAGAGATTAAATAGAGTATTTAATTTTCAAAAGCTATGCGGGAAAAAAAGAAAAACAACAACAAAAATTTTGAATAAGAGCTTACGAGATTAAATAAGCACTTATGACCATTAGATAAATTATACCAAACAGACACTAAAATTTAACTTTTTACTAGTGGAGATAAAGTAGTTTATTTGATCTTTAAAAATTCTACTCGAAGGAATCTAAATAACAATTAAAAAAATATGAAAAGAGCTTATAATATTAAACAAACACTTATAATATTAGATAAGTGATACCAAATATGTTTAAAAGTCATAGATACTATAGTACAACTGGCAATATAAAAATATCTCTTAAGTGTTCTAACAACATTAAAAATAATTACTAAGTAAAAATAAATTTGTATCATTCTTAAAGTGTGTTTTATATATGGATTTGGGTATATTGAAACCGTTTTAAGATAGAGTAATCTTTCATAACCATACGATCAAAATTATAATATATTATTTTACTATTTATCACTTTACTGTGTATGATTATGATTTATACTTTACTTTAAAGTAATTTCACGATAACCATGGCCTTTATATATTTTTAGAAATGGATGTACAAACCATCAATTATTCTTTTTGAAACGCTGTGTCACTGACAAATTTATTCTCTAAATTTTATGCTGGCATAATATAATCCTAATTTTTTTTTTTAAATAAGAAAAATGCTCGGAATCTTTGTAAATTCCACCTCCAACTTTACAATTGTCAACCAAAAATCATGGGCACCTGTTCTGATACTTTCGAAGCTGGATTTGATATGACACAGGTGATTATATTATTTCCTTCACAATTAAAAAGAGAGGTCCTTAATTTCTAAAACTGCAAATTCAGCTAAAATGTAAACAATATTCATAGATTGTATGCGACAGAAATAGGCTGTGTCGGCCCACGATAAAAAAAATATAAATAAATTGAACTAATTTGTCAATAAATGAAATTAAGACCTGAAATCGATCATCTCAAGAAATAATGTGAATGCACGAGTAAGAAGATGAATTTTTATTTTTTTTTGTGACAGAAGTCAAATTGAGAGAATAGAATATGTCTTTATTCAACAATGATATCGGCGAAATTCCGGAATTTATTATGAAAAAGGCCACATCCTTAATCGACGGAGATGCAATGTATATTACCACCTCAATCAACGGAGCGGCTTCTATAAAATTTTGTTTTGCCATTTTTTATTTACTTTCGTTTGCTCTGTTTTACATAAATCAATACGATCCAGCGAAGATTCTTTAACCTATCTTATAATTAAAGTAACAAAAGTACTAAAAAATAACAAAAACACTGAAGAAATTCTCATTATCTAACGATGCTTAAACTGTGAAATAAGATATATCCTTAGGGTACTATAATTACAGTTAAACCAATACTGACGAATTCTCTGTTTTAATAAAAATATTGTTGAATTGAATAAATTTGTACGGACATTCATTTACAGTGCTAATCAAAATATTAGTTAAACTTAATAATTAATAAATAATATAGAATCACAAACTCTTATTGTAAACAAATGTGTCTGTTGGACCAAATTATGAAACGCCTAAAACCTACAAAAAATATAAGCCCAATAAAAGTATTTTATATGAAATAACTTAGGCCCATCATATAAGATTGACATAGGTACTTAAAATTCTAAGTAAAGTATCTAAATGCAAGATACGATAAAACGCCAAAAGCATGATTCTACAAAAAAAGACCTAAGCTTATTTTTATAGAGAATGACCTAAGTCCAATCTTTAAAAAAAAAAAAAACTTAGATCCATTCTTTATAAAGAACGATCTACGTTTACTTTGTATAAAGAACGACCTAGGTCCTATACTTATAAGTAATGACATAGGTTGATTTTTTATAAAGAACAACGTATATCCACTCCTTACAAAGATTGACCTAGGCACTTATAAAATATTTCTTAGTAAAACGCGTAAAGAGCTATAAAATATTTTAAAGTAAAATGCATAAAAGAGAAAGTCTTTAACAAAACGCCAAGACATGATTCAACAAAGAAAGACATAAATCCATTATTTACAGAGAATGATCTAGGTCTATTATTTATAAAGAATTATATAGGTTTATTCTTTACAAAAAATGACCTTCATACTTTAAAAAAATATTTCTAAGTAAGAGTTTATGAGCAAATGTACATTTTGCAGTATGCACATGTGGGCAAATATACATTTTACGAAATGTGTTTTTAGGTAAATGCACATTTTACAAAATGCGCATGCGGATAAATATACATTCTATGGAATACGCCTATGGGCAAATATGCATTCTATGGAATGCACTTACAAGCAAATAGACATTCTACGAAATCAGCTTATGGACAAATACATATTTTATGGAATGAGTTTACGAGCAAATATATATTTTACGGAATGCGCCTACTGGTAAATAAGTATTTTGCATAATGTACTTACGGGTAAAACATTTTATAAAATACACCTACTGGCAAATGTACGTTTTACGAAATGCGCCATGGGCAAAGATTAAATTCTACAGATTATGCTTATAGGCAAAATGTTATAAAATCAATCTTTTTTATAAGGAATCAATATAAGCGCCGAATTCAAGCTCAAGCCCATTGAAGGACAAAAGCCAAAAAATATGACAAATGTCTAAAAAATATTGTTTATAAATAAGTATTGACACGTATAAGTATATGTCTCCGTGCATGGACTTCGAATGACACTTGTGACAAGAAAATTGCCACTTAACCTCTCCAATTGACACAAAGATACATATTTAAAGGCCAAGATCCCCATTTGAAGGTAAAGAAAAAAGGGGTATAAAATGAGTACAAAAAATCTGCCCATCTCATTCCATATTTTCTCTCTATAAAATTTGAGTAAAAAAAACTGACTTAAATGTTAGAAGGTTATAGCTGGCACGCCAACCCCCTTTGATAATTGTTTTGTTTTGTAGAATAATTAATCACAAGAAGAGATGTGATTTAAAACATTTGTCTTAAGGATAAAATAAGTCACAAAACTTAATTTTGAAAAAAGTTCAGAACTGTGTAAAAAAGTTCAGAACATAGATCAATTGATATCCATTGAGCAAAAATTTGCAATAACAATACCAAAACTCTACCAAAGCCAATAGAACTTGTTTGTAATCAAAATTTCCTTAATTTATTGTAGAGAAATTAAAAAGGTTTCCTAAACTTTTTCAGCATTGAAGACGTACCAAGAAGCAACGTCTTAAAGTTTTCCAAAATTCTTCGAGAAGAGAGACATTGATTCGTTTATTGTAGCTAGATTAGACTCGCCACCTAACGCTAATAAATATTTCTATATTCATTTATATAATCCATAAAGTTTCTCACCATAAGTTACACATCCTTTATACCCTCTAACCGAATAATACTAGAATATATAAAAGGTATATAGTTAATTAATGTATGTATAACATGTATAACTAAATTTAATATAACCACCACTTGCATAATGATTTTCAAAAATAAATGAACACATATCATAATATCATTTATTTATTATATGACTAACATAATACCTCTTATGTATTTTAAAATTTATCCTTCTATCCTCTGTACATATTTATTGTTAGCTAATGAGTTTATAATTGAATGGCAACATCCGCAATCTCAAATTTTCAAAACGATTTAAAATTATAAGAATTGGTAGGACTCAAATTAATTGTGTAGAAATGAATATATCATCCATTAATATAAATTTATTAAATATTTTTCCAAATATCAGTGAGGATATAAATTTATAATGCACTATAATAAACTTGATTAAGAATAGTTTTAATAAACTACTAGCAATAAAAAAATATTTACCAATCAAGATAAAGTGTTAATGGTACATTAATTTCATAGGAATTAGTCATGCGTGGACCATTAAGACATGAGGAAAATCATGTGAATGAAATGCATTTTCTGTGACAACATCAGAATTGAAATTTGTCATTTAATCAGCAGGCCCTTTCCAGGGACGGAAGGCGTTTGAGCCTCAATATTCTATGTGCCAGTGAGAGAGAGAGAGAGAGAGAAAGAAAGAAAGAAAGAGAGAGAGAGGGGAAAAAAAAAATCTACCACAACCACAAACAACTGAAAGATCTAAACGCATCCACGTTGGCTGCAGATTTCAGGATCCCCGGGAAACAATTAAATATTATTCCAAGCTTCAACCATGCAAATTAAGCCGATCCAATAGACGTGAATCACTTGAGCATGATAGTTAACATGTCATCATCCTTGTTCTGATCCAATTAATTTTTGACATCTATACAAATATATATTTTTAAATTCATCAATCACAACTCGGAAGAAAAATGAATTTAAAATACATATATGCCAAAAATTTAAAATACATACATTGCAAAAATTCATACGCTGATCTAGTAAAATATTGTCACGTACATAACAATTAGGGAGTCTTTAAGTTATATTTAATGTAATATACACAATTTATCTCAACCACACAAATTATGAGTCCCATAATTTTATGTGGTTGAGATGAATTGTGTAAGTTACATTGAATGTAGGTTAGCACTTACCTAACAATTAAGGTATTGCTTTTCCCTTATATTAAAGGTGGCACGACAGTTTATAATAATCTAATAATATCATGCTATGTATGGATGGTTTCCTCAATTTCCTCCAATTTTACAAGACACTAATCAAACATTCACAAACTCGGCCATTTTCATGGACGGTAGAAGCTACCGAACTTCTCCTTGTTAACCATTTTCTAAATTCTCACGATCTTTCAAAACTTTGCTCTCAATCACGTTAATTTAATTGACGCGCCAGATTTTCCTCAAGGAGTTGAAACTAATATTATTTAATGAAGATTAACAAACCTAGCCATTATCATGAACAATAAATGCTACCAACGTCTTCCTTCTCTTGCTAAATATCTTGACAAGCAAGAGGGGAAAAACATCAAATATCTCGTCGGGTAATAATAACACAAAATGTCAGAAGCAGCCGGAAGCACCCAGAGAAGACACGTAGCTGTTTTAGCATTTCCTTTCGGAACTCATGCAGCTCCCCTCCTTGACCTCGTCCGGCGCCTCTCCGAGGCCGCGCTGGAGGAAGAGGTTACCTTTTCTTTCTTCAGCACAGCACAATCCAACGGCTCATTGTTTACGGAGAAAGATGAGCTTCGAGATTGTAAGATAGTGCCTTACAATGTTGAGTCCGGCTTGCCCGAGGGCTTCAGGTTTACGGGCAACCCTCGGGAGCCAGTGGAGCATTTCCTGAAGGCAACACCTGGGAATTTTGTGCGAGCTTTGGAAAAGGCGGTAGCGAAAACGGGGCTGGAGATCAGCTGCTTGATCACCGATGCTTTCCTTTGGTTTGCGGCGGAGATGGCCGAGGAGATGCGGGTCCCGTGGATCGCATACTGGACGGCCGGACCCCGTTCGCTGCTTGCTCACGTTGACTCGGATATTATTCGGGAAATTATCGGAGTTAATGGTAAGTATGACCATAGACTCAATTTAGTTATTGCATTCATTAGTTACATGGTTATAAAACAACCAGGTCATTGGTCTGGTGGTAAAGACCGTTACGTAATACAGAAAATTATTTTCAAGCTAATATACATGATCGGTGGACATTAGGATATGTTATATTATTGATCTGACAAATTTTTAGATACTCTTTTTCTCAAGTTTTATTGTTATTGTTGATTATTATTGTTATTATCAATATTATTTAGTTGTTTAATTACTTAATTAATTGATTTTTCCACTTTCAAATGCAGGACCTGAAAATCAAACCCTGGAATCCATCCCAGGATTTTCATCAATTCGCGCAAAGGACTTACCTGAAGGAATAATCTCCGGACCCCTAGATTCACCTTTCCCAATAATGTTGGACAAAATGGGAAAAACACTGCCAAAAGCAACCGTCGTTGCCATAAACTCCTATGAAGAACTAGACCCCATTGTTGTTGAAACACTCAAATCAAGATTCCGAAAATTTCTCAACGTTGGACCTTCCACCTTAACATCTCCACCACCAGTTTCTGATCCTCATGGCTGCCTGCCATGGCTGAATGAACATGAAAATGCATCAGTTATTTACATCAGTTTTGGTAGCATGATCACACCACCACGAGCTGAGGTTATAGCATTGGCTGAAGCCCTAGAGGCAATAGGGTTTCCTTTTCTTTGGTCCTTTAGAGGCAATGCTGAGGAACAATTGCCAAAAGGGTTCTTAGAAAGAACAAAATCTTATGGGAAAGTGGTGCCATGGGCTCCTCAATTGAAAATCTTGGAACATTCTTCAGTTTGTGTATTTGTTACTCACTGTGGATGGAACTCTACCATTGAGGGCATTACCGGCGGCGTGCCAATGGTCTGCCGGCCTGTTTTTGCTGATCAAGCATTGAACCAGCGGATCATCGAGACGGCATGGGGTATTGGTGTGGGGGTTGAGGGTGAGAAATTCACAAAAGATGAAACAGTGAATGCTCTGAAACAGGTATTGTCAAGTGAGGAAGGGAAGAGAATGAGAGAGAATGTTGGTGCTCTTAAGAAACTTGCTTTTAAGGCTGTGGAATCTGATGGTTCCTCTACTAAGAATTTTAAGGCTCTCGTTGAAGTTGTCAACAGGACTTGATATTAGTATATCAAGTTTGAAATTGACCTACTTCGAAGGGGTGTAGAATTTGAATTGAAGTAATTTATGAATTTGTAATGCCTTGACGTTTTGTGCATCATGCTGAAAAAGTTCTACGAACAATGTAAGAACAGAAATGGGAGAATATTGAAAGAGCTAAAGGGGGATCCTAATACTCGACTTTAGCTTTTATAACAAGACTTTGAAGGTCGGGTTTCGTGCAAAAATAAACATCGAATCCAAAGAATTCAATTTTAATTATGAAAATAGGTATAAGTCAAAAAGCCATTCAAATCCTCGCATTAGAAGTCATAAGACTGGTCAGTCTTAACATCAAGTATGCGTAAAAGAACAATCTCACACTTGCCAATTGCCATTAATCGTATGGTAGCGCCACTTAGTCAAAACTAAACCTCAAGTTGACCAGCCAACCTAAGACTCCCAATAACAACCAAGCCAGACTCCTGATTTTCGTGACGTGCTATGGACGTTGTGAATCTTCAAAACTTGAGGTTTAGTTTTGACTAAGTGGCACTACCATACGATTAATGGCAATTGGCAAGTGTGAGATACTCCTTTCGTGCCCACAAAAGAATTAGTGCTCTAATCACACACCACAATTATGATTAACCGCGAAATGGAAATAGATTTAACCTTACTTAGAAATTCATACAAGTGCAAATGATATGTATAATATTTAGCTGAATCTTTAATGCGCCGTAAGGTGAAAAAACTCTTAATGATTGCAACATCTGAATCTGAAGTGACCACGCTATTCAACAATCAAATTGTATAGACAGCAAATGAGAAAATGAATGTTGTGGCGTCGAGTTCATAGCACAAAACTTTTAGCATTGCTAAGAGCTATCAAAGTTGATGTACAGGCAAACAGCCCCGTAATCGTGAATAATCAGAAGCAAAAGCTATTTTCGAAACAAAAAATAGAAATGAACACTACCAATTTCAGATTATTGTTCTCACACCAAAACAATGTCAGTAAAGTCTAAAATACAACCCCCGCAGGGGCTCATTATACAAGACAACACCTAGACTAAAAGAATTACTAGAATTTTCTTAAAGGAATGCTTCTTCCGTTTTGCAAAAGCACTTCTGGGAGACTCTAGATTTGGTAATTCAATTATAAGAAACCTGCACATGATACAATGATAAGACAAAAAGGACATTCAATTAATTACACAACCAAAAATTGGTTTCCGGTGAAACAATTCACATTTTGTTTGTAGCATGCCAGTTACTAGTGCTGCATGAGAAAACAATAATATATACATTTAATTTGAGGATGCAAAAGGATGAGGTGCGGTGTAACTTTTATTAAAAAAAAAAGAAAAGAAAAGAAAAGAAGCAACAATAGAGGAGTGAACACAGAAATGCAAGCAAAAGACAACATAGGATACCAATCAAACTGAAGAAAGATGATTCTGGCTATATGGAAACCTGAAATGAGTCACTCCTCTCCTGAGTCAAAAGAATCCTCCTATTAGTTGGTCAATCAATCTAAGGAACTGAAGCTAGGAAATCCATAATTTCACCATTGAAAATAGGACCAAGAAGAATGACAGACAGGAACTGGAAGTGTGTGGTGCTATCTTCTGCAGGAAATATTCCCATTATCATATTGCTCTCAGTCCTTTACTCTAACCCCAGTTTGGACTTTGGGGCTATTATTATCTTGCTATTATCATATCTTCATGTGTCTAGCCAGCTTAAATTGGAAGTTAGTTTTGTTTAAAGTAAAATGTCTAACCGTAGTCTCAAAATTTTCGCTCTGATGCACAGTTCAGATATCACAGGAAAGCGTATATGGCAATAGGTAAATCTATTGGATACCAGGGTTTAATGTGAAATCTTATCCAGAAAAAGATGAGGCTCCATTACTTTTTAAACTCCCCATGATCTTTGACAGCAAAAAGTTTTTCCGACTCCAGATCCACCGACAATGGCCTATTTGAGTTCCAGCCAACAAATTATTCCATTTTCACTTCTATAACCTCTTTTTCACTTAAGTTACAACTCAATGATAGAACTATTTTCAGACCCACTTCATATCCAGAAGAAAATAAATTCCAACCAATAGGGAAGTTATCTACATCCACTTTTACCATTTAAAAAAGAGGGATGGGATTCCAAAATACAATAAGTCATTAGATATAGACATATCATGTGTTTCTACAGAGATCTTACCCGGTAAAGCATCACCCAGATACCAATTTCACAACAATGCATATGGCATTGAGTAGTATAAGAGGAACTCTCATGTACTGGGTTGCATAAATGAGACCAATGATCTGCCCCTTTAATGACTTTGTCCGCCCCACAGAAAATTCTGAGAAGCTCCATCCCCTAGGTGCAAGGAAACGATCTTCATTTATTATTGCTAATGCATTTGCAAGAAGCAGAAAACCTTCCAGCAGCGTCCATAAACCCATTTCCTGCATGATGATCATTACCAAATTAGACAACTTTCAAACAGCTTCAATTTCAAAGAGTACCTCCCGATCGCCTTCACGACTAAGTACGCAGTAGAAATGAAAGAATAGAACAAACTGAACGGAATAACTCCTGCCCATGTTTTTTCAAAATACAAAACATCAAGGACATTAAGTCAAAATGTTTCTCTGCACACTACAGTTTCATATCAAGATGGAATAGACACTTAAAAATTCAAGAAAACCAATAAAAGTACTCTTTTAAAAACCTCATGGGCTACAACAATATAAAGAAATATGAAACATACTCAAATAAGATAACCATCTTGGCAATCCCCGCTAACCCCAACAACATCACTTAAGATTTCTAAATTCAATGATCTCAAGTATGTGAGGGTCCAACACAGGTCACCTACTGTGTGAATGCTAAAAAGCATGTGTTATATAGTTGAGTTCTACCAGTAAGGAAGCAAAATGCTACAGACCAAACAACCCGTGAAAGTATTTTAGTTAGAATATTCGATGGAGATCGTCAGATACAGAGTGTATCAATGTACGTATTGCAAAAAATATAGCTCACTCATTCACAGTAGATCGAATAATCCAGGCAGCCATAAAACAAGTAGATTCATCCCAATGACAAGGGTGAGAGATTACATATCATTAAGAAAATATAGCGAAAAATCTTAAAAACAAAGTGCCAGTGAGTAGCTTATTAGATAATCTCATAAACTCATCAACATCCCAACAAACCCATCAAGATTTAACTGAAAAGCATTCAACCTGGGTTACAAAAATTGATAATTTATAAGTTCGAAAGAATGCAAACAAAATGCCCATTAGTATGCAAGTTCCGCATTACCAGATCGAAATCTAAAACTTCAAAAAAAATAAATAAATAGATAAATAAATGCAGTGGAAAAAGTAAAATCCAAACTGACCTTATTTATTTGTATCAGAGACTTGATGTCTAGATACCTTCTTTTCCAAAATTCCCAAACTCTGCCTCACAAGTTACACCGAAGAAGATTCAGATTTCAGAGAGATCAATTGTAAAGTAATTGTAAAGAGCCGGGTATCCGGTGGGGTGCTCATGTTAGCCCAAACCCAAAAATTCACAAGCCCAAGATTCTCATTATATTTCTTTTTTTTTTTGGGTTGATTTTTTACAGTGTGAATTTATATTTTTGTGATTGATTAATCAGTGGTAAAAGCGAGACGTGATGTACGGAAAACATTCGAAATGATCAGAAGCTCGATTAATCTTATAATTTAAAAAAAAAATCGTCAAATTAAATTAACACCTCTTGTAAAATTCACAAATCATATATATTTGTTATAGCAGCAAACTTTTTGATTGAAAATTTAAGTAGGAAAATTCGGTGATGATCAAAGTTTAATGCCCTAAGTCACTGCTGCTACCTGCCATTTGTCATGGGAAGCCATTTAAGCCAAGTTTGTTGCAAATTCTATTATTACACATACACGCCTTAAAATACACTGTGACCATTTGCTGTCGATATTAGAAAGAAGCTCTCCCAAGTTAAATTTTCATTAATGATGCTCTTCAGGGACAAAAGGGGGAAGTTATACATAAGTTGTCATAATTAATTAAGGAGATCACTAGGGATGGCAATGGGGAGGGGAGGGGAGGGGACCGATCTCCCCGTACCCATCCCCGATATTTTGCGTATGTCCCCGTCCCCTCCCCGTCCCTGTTAGAATTACTTGAGAGAATCTCCATCCCCTCCCCGAATAATAACAGGGGATCCCCAAGGGTCCCTGATCCCCGAATAACTAATACATTTTTTTTTCAATTTTGAGTTAATCATATTAAAATAAAAAATTCAAATAAAAGTAAAGTTCGAAATATATCTTACATTAATATCTATTACAAAAGTCACATACATTAAATTAGTAAGTAACGCAACATGCAAAGAATACAAACTTCTTTTACAAACTATCGTGAACAAATTAATAGTTTAATACAAAATTGTTATAAATAAAATCGAATTTAGATTCAAAATTAACTTTTTCAATGGTGGCGTGGGCACTTTATAAATGTGGACTATTCCCTTTACAACACAATAGTTAAATCGGAGCAAATCAAAAGTAAATATTAGATTAGATTAGATTAGATTAGATATTAAAATTGTGATTCGCTATGGGCAATTATAACATCTAAAAATAAATAAAAAATAGATTTAAGTTTAAAATATTTAAAGAATATTAAAATTAACAAAATGTTTGGCTAATAGAATCTACTCGGTCTTTTTAATGTCCTAAATAAAAATTTAGGACTTTAATTAGTTAATTAGGCCTAAAAGTTTAATAATATAAATATTTTGATATTTTTTATTTTTACCAATATTTATAATTTTATAATTTAAATTTTATAATTTATTTACTAGTAATTTTTAAAAATTAAAATAAAATAAAATTAAAAATTAAAATGGGGAAATGGGTAGGGGATGGGGATTCCACCTCATCCCCGTCCCCTCCCCGAATAAGAAATTGGGTATGAAATTATTCCCATACCCTCCCCGAATGGGGAAAATCCCCGAGGGTACCCATCCCCGTGGGGATTTTTGCTATCCCTAGAGATCACTTGGGATGCTCTTTATTAACCACTTGTGTAACGAGGAAAATACAAAATTATATCTTCAACTGCATTTTAAACATGATTTTAGTGTTAAATTTTAAATTTTTAGTTAAATATCAAAGAAAATAAAGGTGAAAACATTCTCGGGACAGCAAACAAAATACTTTTTCCTGTTGAACTTGGGGAACACAAGATTAAAATTTCCAATTTGCAACCCCCAAAAAGAAAAGAAAAGAAAAAAGAAGTAATCCCAGTTAAAGAGACAAGACAATGAATCCTACTCCCCAAGATCGAGTAAATATAAAATCTGATATCAACTGACATTTTCTATTAATCACAATTAAGCATAACATATAGTTAATTACAGTTGGTGATTTTCATTAAAACAACAGAAGTCACAAACTTTTTGTAAAGCACATCAAATCATAAATGGCAATAAACTTAGAATATATATAACATTAACACATTATTATCCACATAATTTACAAAACCTTATATCAAACTCTCCGTCTCCCAACATCTTATGATCATAACAAATAAACATACAAATCATTCTAAATATTAAATATTGTAACCTAATTCATAATCTTGAAACATCCCCTCAGATTGATGAATAGCAGGCGTAGAGTCCCAAGAGTTTGAGGATGCGGATTTTGAATCAAATTCATTCGCCCACCAAATCAAACTTTCCTTGTTAGAACCATTCAAAACATTGAAACAATCAAACTGAGCAATTTGATTCTCCTCCTGTGCTGTGAATCCAACTGCTTTGTTATTATTAAGAAAATTTTCAATCTCAGCTTGGAATGTTGAGACCTCCTGGTTTGCTGCATTATATGGCTCAAATCCATTCGCTTTAAGCATAGCATTTGAGTTCATCACATTGTTGTCAGTACTGCTTACAGGCACGGGGCAGGTTGACTGTGGAAAGTCTTGTGGAGCCGAAGGAGGAGAATTGGATTGTTCAAAGAAATTACCAACATTTTGCTCGTGCAACCCAAGTTGAGAACTAGGAAGAACATTTTGCAAATTAGGGTTTTGGCAACTTTGGTTCAAAGATTGAAGATTTTGAATCATCTTTTCTTGGACAGGATGCAACTTGGGCCAAAAGGAAGGATTGTTGTAGAAAGAAAGAGGGTTTTGGAGGCTTTGAAGCTGCATATGAAGCTGAAGCCTTTCTATAGCGGAGTTGCTCAAACCCTGTGAATATTGGCTATTGTTGTTTTCATCCCCACCATTATTGACACCATTTACATCTTGCCCTGATGTTGATATTAATCCGTTGATGTTATTAGATTGCTTACGCCTTCCGAGCAATTTCTTCTTCAATCTGGTGTTCCAATAATTCTTGATGTCGTTATCAGTTCTCCCAGGCAGCTGAGCGGCAATTATAGACCATCTAAAAGCCAAAGAAATTTAACTCAGGTTAATTAATTAATTAACCTAACTAGACAGAAGAAGCATCATGGATGAGGTAAAAGGACAAACAGTTCATGTTAAGAGAGAAGAAGATAGAGGGAAAAAAAACCTGCTGCCAATGCTTATGTAAAGGCTGCAAATGATGTTGTCTTCTTCTTCGGAGAATCCACCATGCTTGATATTAGGCCTTAAGTAATTCAACCATCTAAGTCTGCAACTCTTTCCACATCTCTTGAGCCCTATATGCATCAATTATACCATCATTAATTTATTAATTTAATCTATATATGCATCTTTCCAAAACCCTAATACAAAGCACAACATACCAAAAAAAAGCAAGAAAGAGAGTTTCAACTATATATTATACCAATTTTCTGAGGAAGAGCAATCCAGTTGCCTCCAGTGCCATATTTTTCAATATAATCTTTGAGTTTAGCATCTTCTTCAGGTGACCATGGTCCTTTCTTCACATTAGCCTTGTCGCAGCACGGAGCTCGACCCATATTCTTGACCTTTTCTTATATTTCTTCTTTTTTAGGAAATAGAAAGAGAAGAAGCCAGGTGTTTGTGTGTGTTTGATTGTTGGGAAAAAAATGGGGAGACAAGAGCCAACATTTATAGGTAGGAAAAGTGGGTGATGTGATGCTTATGAGGACAAAAAAGTCTAATGTGCCTCACTATTATTTCTCTATCAATATTATTATTAATTTTCTCTCTTCTGGGTAATTTTACAAAGTCTCTCTCTCTCACTCTTGCTTTTTGGATTAGTTTGGTCATAAAATATTTAAGTATTCAAGCAACTGGACAAATTGTACCACAAATTTCTTCCCTTTGGCATTTTTAATTGCACTGCTTTTTCGGGTTCATTAGTATATTATTTGAACCACTATTGCTGGTATTTGATCAAATTGAAAAGAAGCCTCCATTCTTTCCATTTGTCTCAAACATTGTTGAAATGTTCGGTGTATCAATGTAGATTATGCATCCCTTTGTTAGAATGTAGAAAACTGTATCATAGGCGGCTATCATGTATAAACAACAGTGCAATTTCAATTCTGTGAAGTAACTTGATTGACCGAAGCAAGTGATGCGTGCATTGGGAAACAAATCAAAGTTGAACTTTATTTCATGTTAATAGAATTGTTAATTTCATATCATTGGGATATTACCTTATATTTTCTGTTGCATGAATGCATCTCATTTCTAGGTCTTTTATTCTTTAATTCAGAAAACAAAAACTAAAAGAGTTGTTATCTATTTACAACTCAATCCAGGCTTGTTCAGCAGGCTTAGCCATCTCAGGTTAATTGATGAGGGTTTCATTTATCCACCCAGCTGAAGAACAAGTAATTATTTTATGATTAAGCTTCTTCTTCAAATGAACAATCTGTATCTGCATATATCTTATTTTAAATGAAAACAAAGTTGTAGTACTTATTTTATATATGATTTGATTCTTAATTTCAACAGCTATATGTGCCCCATTGAAAAAAAAAAAAATAAGGCACAAGAAATGGTCATTATCACATGTCTAGCACGGAACAGAAGAGGAGATTAGAAGTACATATAGCTACAATTTCATGGCAACTGATTATTTTAGTTAGGGTTTGTTGTGTGAAAATGAAAAAAAAAAGACACTAAAAGTTTCAGGAATGAACACACAGACATCTATTTGTTAATTTTTTTTTTAATTTAGTCATATGATAGTTTTTGAGATTTACATGATATGGTAGTAGCGAAGTTGATTTCATGAAAGCAGCAGTGGAGAAACCACTCATTCAGGTGTCAACTATAAAAATATTGGGGTTACTAAAGAAATATGGAGAAACAAGTGTGTGTGTGTATAGATAGATACTAAAGGAAGACAAAATGGACTATAACACAGTACACTACATGCTTTATAGTGTTAGTTGTATTTTTTCACTTATACAGTTGTTATAGTTAATTCTATCTTCCTTTAAAATTTTCCCAATAATGAACTAAAACAAATCTTTAAGAGCCAAAATATCTTTTTTTATTTGCTGAAAACAAGTACCAAAATAAGTACTAACATTAAGTTCGTTAATTTTGACATTGTCATTTAAGCTGAAACGCTATAACCCCAACAGCTTGATCAAATCAATTACACAGTTCCTTATTAATAATAAAAAAATAAAGTAAACTAAAGAAAAAAAAAGTGCAGCTCGATCAAACAAAGATTTCCCAACTCACAAAATGGCCAACATCTCTTTATTATTTAAAAAATAATGATCACCATTATTATCAAACCCTAATCGTGACAAGTGGGCTGGCTACAGTACATAAAATACTAAAAAAAACTCAAAAGCAAGAAAATTAAAAAAATTATTTAAACAAGAAAAGAAGATAAAACCAAAAAGAGTGGCTTGCAGAAATTCAAACCTTTATAAAACAAGTACTATTGATTGACCTCGGTTTCCTACTTTAATGTTTTCTCAAAGATTATAATAATGAAAGAAGCCACAGGAACCGCACCTACGAAGAAATAACAAGAAGAAACTATCTAAATTTCAAAAAGCTCTCACTCCCACAAATACATATTATAACTAGAATTAATTAATATCTTAATTAATCAACAAATGGACTCAGATCTTTAAGCTGAAGGAAACATGCTTCTGCTTGTCTTTGTTATAAACCCTAGAATCTATGCATTGACACTGCGGTACTTGCATCATCAATGAGACCAAACCTTAATAAGTCTCTTTTGAGTGAGAGCTGGTAAAGGGTGTCTTGATAAGATCAAGTTAAGCTTAGATAACCATTGGCTAGATTTATATATTCATTAATTAACAATAATAATTAATTTGGAATTATAATTATTGGCGTGCTTAGTTTTTTTTTTTATCAGTATTGGTGTGCTTAGTTGATTGCTCTAAATAAATTCAATATACTACTATTAACAGAACCTTCCTTTTTTTTTTTTTTTTTTTTTACATGATTAGACCACGCTTTCCTTTCCTACTGATATTATTTCATTGATGGCTTAGAAATAGGCAATTTTTCTTGCTTTGGGGTTAAAGAACGTAATCTCCTTTTTGGTCCTGAAAAATTTATAAACTCATTGAAGCAAAGTTAATTAATTTATAGCATTAAAATCTCATAAATGTAATGATTAGATGCTTGTTATAATCACTTAGGAACTGTGATCCTCTCCTTTTAAAGATCTCGTGCTGTATATGTCATTCAATGATAATGTTTGGTTAAGATTTAACTACTATTTTTTTAAGTTAATACTACATATATCATATTACGAGGGAATCTTTTTTTTTTTTAAGTATTACGAGGGAATCTTGATTGCAAATCATAATCCTATAGTCCTTAAATATCCTAAATGTGCTAAAAATTTTGTAAAAACTTATCAAATAAGGTAAATTTTGAATTATCCCTCGTGAAATGATAATTTTCAAAATAGCCTCAAATTATTATAAACCTTAATTTACCTCCATTCTTTTTAAGAAAAAATACATTCATCAAGGCACTTTCATTTTTTTTTTCTTATCTGTTGAATAAATATGACAGTATTTCGAAGATGTTCATTTTAAGAGGAAGTTATTCAAAATTAATCCTATGAAATACTAAGAATAAAAATATATATAAAATAAATCATAGTTTAATGTTATTTATCTTAATTTAGGCTTCATATATCTACGGACGACGGAGAAATTCATTACAATCACGATTGACCTATTGTTTACAGTAGTACAAGCATTAAGAATTCAATAGCATTTTAACACCGACTCTTTGAATTTTCTTTAGAAATATGAGAGCTACATACCAGATCAAGATGATGGTCTATTTTTAAAATTTATATATTAAGAGATTTGCTTACTCTTAGCAAATGCCAGCTAAATTTGAAGTATTTTATCGAAGATCTGAATTGGCTGGTCAAAGTTAATTACAATGGAAAAAGCTCTGTTGGTTACGTATGAAAACATGACAATATGAATCAAGCGATGCCACTGCTCTCAAGTCATTTTCAACAAATAGTCAAGATTTAGCATGAATTTTCTCACGAAAATGAACCCCAGGAAACTAGAGAAAGATCACCTTGCGTGACAGAAGGAGTTGACAAAGATGCAATTAACAGTGGACTTAAAATATGTTAATAATATTCCATGAATAAGAGTGTATCGAATAATAAATGATGAATCGCTCGACTTCAACACAACGTAACACGCAGAGATAAACTAAAATAATATAAATATTTAATCAATGTGTTGCTATCTCCATGCACTTTATGTAAAATAATGTGCAAGGACGTTACAAACAGACACAGCTGATGACCTCAATTGGTCTCAAATCTCTTACCGTATTAACAATTGTCAACTCTTGTTATTTGTTTTTGTGTTTGTTTAATTTCATTTTGGTAACAAACCCATCTCTATGAGCATCCAAGGGATTGACTTATCAAGTTAATACATCATAATAATCAGGATTTTTCTTTTTTTCTCGTGTCTACCTTCCATGCAAATTCAAACTGGGGCCAACGCGTTATTAGATTTGATGTAAATTGCAATAAATAAATAAATAAATGTGTTTACTAAGTTTGTGGGGAGTGATTTTGTCGTACGATCGAGTGCAATACTTGAAACTGAACAAAAAGTTAAAAGAAAAAGAATGAGAACAACGCCGGAACGATTCCAAAGCACAAGTAATAATATGTTAAGTTTCGGAGTGTTTTGATTATAAATCTTCTCCAGGTGACGATGACGACGAAAATTACAGATCTCTTAAGTAACTTGGAAGCACTTTCTGAAAGGAGTACCGAGCTAACGACTGCTTTTCCCATAATCATTTCCATGCTGTTTTCTTATTCGAAGCACTCGAAAGAGCTTTCACGAAAATATTCATCAAAAGCACCTCAATCATCTTTTCTTAAACATTTATTTCAACTAAAATTAAATAAAACGGGAATGACAGTTTTTGTTATCTAAAAACATTTTTTTTATCAGTGTTAAAAGCAATTTCAACCACGCCTCTATATCTCAAATAATACCATTTTGGCATGAAAGTACAACCAATATTACACCAAGTACAGTCCCAATGGAAGGAATTAAATACACAAATAAGGATGTGGCTAGTAAAAAGAATGGCGATAAATCTCTAAAGGAACATCAGAGATCGATGATGGTGTCACAGAATTTGACCTTTGGAATTATATATGCTTTATTTTAAAAGAGTTGGTGATGCCGTATATGCCTCCTACTTCACCTCCATTACATTCTTTAATCAATCATTAGTAGACCATTTAAACCTATTTCAATGTCACGTTTCAGACGTTAGAACTTGGGAAAGAGGAATAATTAAGTCAACAACAAATTTGAAAAATGTACTCTTTGGCTACTAATTTAATCTTGGGTCGTCTTAACTTTGTGATTAAAATTTAGGACTTCAATCTGCCCACCCAATAGAGTTGGTAACTATGGAACCCACCAACAGCACCGAACCAAGAGCTTCACTAGATATTTTATCCCCCAAGAACTTTGAATGAGCATAGGCTAAAGACCCAGAGTAAGTTGAGTTGATTAATTCAAGATTGTTCAGTTCACGAAATGATGCCAATTTACACATTTTACAGAATCTCTACGCTGCGAATAAAAAGGTGTACCTCAATGTCAAACACACTCTTAATTTGTTCACTCTTAATTTGTTTAAGCTAGCTGCCCAACTAATACCAAATAAAAATCCCTACTACTCATCAAAACAGTTTTTGAGTCAACAAAATGGTAAAGCGATGTGGTATTTAAGATTCCAGATCAAATATTATTCCAAGAAATCACACACTCAGGATTCTAAATATTCGTAAATTAATTAAATAAAAGAGAATTGCCAGTACAGGAAACCGTATAATACTAGGAAGAGCTTCACAGCAGCATTTTTATTCCAGAAAACATTATCTCTGAGGATCTCATGAAGATAATCATATACATTATACATCGATAGGAGAGCCAAGAGTATATCTTATGAAATATCAAGAAACTCCGGGTGAGAAAAAACTTAAGGAAATGAAGCAGCGCGTCAAAATAGTTTATAACCAACAACTGGTTCCAAGTTCATCTGATATTTTTGAAGCAGTATGTATGCCTGTGTTCTCTCATGATAAAAATTAGAACACGTTAATTACTACTAACTTATGTACAAATACTTCAGAAGAAAACTTGGTCCCACTTCAGGTAATAGTCGCATCACCCATTATACCGCCATCATAATCATATCGAGAATAACAAAAATCCTGTAAGAGAAGTAATGATCACTTAGTTACCATGTTTGAGTGGAAGGTAAAGAGTATAATACCATGTAGGGACAAGCAGTAGGGAGACTCACATTCTGATTGTGCATTCACCGCTCGAATTGGTGTTTTATTAAGTCTTCAGGGTGGATTCTTAGGCCGCATACAATTATGCGTACTTGCAATACCCTTTCATGGCAGTACAACAGAAGGTTGATTAACGATGCACCAAGGCTTTATTAGCCTGCAATTCTTCAAAACCAAGACAGGTGTGATCTAAAACTTAATTATATATTCTTTTTTATTGTTTCCATATTCCAATACGACAGAGCAATATGTGAAATCAACCGGTTATAATATATCTATTTCACATTTATTGCAGCAGCCATACTCCGTAGCCTCCGAGAAATTTCTGAAAACGAAGGTCTCTCAGCTGGATCAGAGGCCCAACAACTTTCCATCAAAGACCTCCATTCAGGATCACACCATGTTGGAATTTGGGGGCGTAATGTGTTATTCACAATTCCTCCTGCAAATCAAAATTAAGAAACAAATACAAAGATCAAAATCACACATTGACACGCATATTGGAAACAATATACAGTCTGCTACTATTTTATGCTTACCAATGATAGAAGCACAATGCATATCAGCATACGGTTCATCCCCCGTCAGCAGTTCCCACATAACAATCCCAAATGAGTAAACATCAATCTATGGAAAAGAAATCAATAAAACATAAAATAAATTGCAAGAAGAAAAACAAAATACCCAGAGAATAACAGTCATAGGACCATTTAAGTTGAAAACAGCAGAATTTTAAACTAAATAATGTTACCTTTTCTGTTACCATGTGACTTTTTCCACTCAGGAGCTCAGGTGCCATCCATGGTAAAGTTCCACGAACACCTCCCGATACTAAAGTCTGTTGTTTCACCTTCGACAAGCCCAAATCACCAATCTAAAAGAGTAGGCACAAGAAGCTTAGCGCAGAATTCAGAACTTCTAATACTTTAACCAAACAAGAACGTAGGCACGGAATATAATACAGGAGACTAAGCAAAGTTGATATGAAAAGAACCATACACAAACATTAAAAATATTACCTTGCATACAGGCCGCTGAGGGTCTCTCATATTCACCAACAGATTTTCACATTTCAAGTCAAAATGTACGATGTTCTTTCCATGTAAATACTCCATTCCAAATGCCGCATCCATAGCTATGATGAGTCTCTTACGACGGTCAATGGTTCTATTCAAAACATTACAGAATCAGATTTCCACATTTAAACAATGGTATTGCTTTCATATAAGTCTAGATCTAAAGAATCTTCATCCGTACAAATCTTTTTTAAGCAGAACAAAAAAAAAATTTAAAGGCAGAAAATAACAAAAAAATCGAAAAAACAAATTCACTAAAGTGCCATCACCATACCTGTCCTTCTTCTGCAAAAACTGTTTCAAAGACCCATTAACCATGAATTCTGTCACGGTTGCCAAAGATCCATCAGGACCATCACGTACTATGCCATAAAAAGACACAACGTTTGGATGATGCAAGGAACTCAATAACAGAGCCTCCTTCCAAAAATCTGCAATCTACAACAGCAAAATAGATAAAACTATAATCGTGCAAACAACTCCAAGCAAGATAGAAGGGGTTGCAAAAATGACAGCAGTTGACATATGGATAGGGTTCAGCAAATCCCATATAGATAGGACATCAAAGAGTACAATGCTGAGAATTAAATCAAGTCCATATCAATGAAACACCGTTGCCAATATAAGTTTCCTGGCTCCACCAGAATATGCAACAAACAATTGAAAAAGACTTGAAACAACTAGCAAAAATTTTGTTGAAATGCCTTTAGTCAAATTTTGACAGTAATTGTACTATCATTTCAGTATATATTGTACTTCTAAATGTTGTTGCTATGTTTATTTTAAAAATATTAGCTGTCAAAAGACTATAAGACTACTAATTTCCTAAATGCAGACTAATCTTTACTATCATATATGCATCAGTAAAGACAATGACACTGAAAACAATGATTGTTTTTACATCAGTTGATTCACAGTAGCTGAAAGAATGATATGGATATACCAAACGTTCTCTTTCAGAAGGTTTCCCGGCAAAACAGCTGGCTTTGATTCTCTTTATCGCTACATCAGAACCCCTCCACTTCCCATGGTAAACAGATCCATATGTTCCAGAACCTAATTCTCGAACCTCCTCTAGATCATCATTTTTAATTGTCTGCAAAAAGAATGAGCAAACTGCTTAGACCAGAGTGCATAAAAGACCATAACATATATGGAAAATGACTCATTATTCAGATGAGATCATACAGATGAAAGAAATCATAAAATAAGCAGCAATTATATTAATGACAAGAATGAGACAGAGAGGAGGAACCTGTAATCCCCTCGCAATAGCTTCAGCCTCAGCAATTGTTGGCTCAATTTTCAAAGTCTTGACAGTGTCGTTATCATAATCCATCTCTATTTCTCCATGAATGTTCTACAGGAAAAACAGGCAATTAAAAGGGAACGAAAAAAATATCCTACTTTGGGTAATTAGATTCACTCCATGCTCACCACTAATTCAGCTTCATTTGCAGGTGCTTCTTTTGTCGTTGTATCAGGCTTTACAGAATCATCACTTTCTTCAACTTTAGCTTTCACCTCCTCTGCCCCTTCCAACGCTGCTCTTTTTACAGAAGCAATCAGCTCAGGTAAGATACTTAAATTGTGAGCCAAAAGCTTCGAATCTTCTGGACGATCAGAAGGAGATTTTTCACCTGGCTTCTCAATATTACCACTCACTTCCATGGCCAGCAGGGAAGTTGAGCCAATAGGCTTTTCGGGAATCATATTCTGCTCTAAGCAAGATCTTTTCACATCAGTTTCTTCAACCTTTACAACATGATTTGCTGCTTTTTCTTGTCCAAGGTTACAATTCTCGTCTGTTCTAACTGCTTCACTAACATTGTTAACTCTCAAACCCAGATTGCAATCTGTAGTAGAAGAAACCAATTTATCTTGAACCAATGCTGAAAAAGAATCTGATTGGTGCACAGGATCTGGGAGTTGGTTTTGCTGATTATAACTTTGAGGGTTCATTTTTTGAGTCTGGCTGTAATAATATTCTGGAGGGGTGACTGTACCTTCGAAACCAGGCACTCTTTGCGAGGGATCAATCCAAGAATTTGGACTGTCCACCCCAACAGCAATCCGTGGATTGCCCTCCACTGCACCCCTAAGATAAGCAGGAGTAATGGAACCATTAATAACCGGGCCAGATGCTTCAAGAGGAGTGACATGTATGGGGTTCTGAACATTTCTCCACAAATTTTGTGCAGTTGCATGTCCATGAGACACTGGGTAAATAGTATCTGCTCCATAAGGAAAATTCCCGTACCGCACAACTCGCTCTTCAGCTGAAGGAGTGTGCAGATGGGGTACCACTGCTGCAGCTGGATCATGAAACAGTTCGTTCCCCATTTCAGGTCCTGTTCGATGGTGAGCATGATTTGGAGAGACATGGTGGCCATCCACCAAATTACCATGCCCCGGAGGAATATTCATGCCAGGACCATCCACCAAGTAATGATCGTTCAATCTTCCAGCTCCAGACATATGAGTTCTTGCTTCCTCAATCCTCGGATTCAACTGATGCTGCAAAACCCATCCTCTTTCATGACAGTGACTTTCATTATACACCGATCGGCTGTCATTATCTTTAGGGTACATACCAGGCAACTTTGCTTCAGCATTCAATACTAAATTCTCCCTGTTTTGGCGGCATTCAGCACATGAAAGAGGTACCTGGGGAAGCCCATTGCCTATGTTGGGTTGATCCAAGTGCAATTGATTTCTGTGGTAAGTGAGCCTGCAGTGCTCACATAAACCATTCCCATCAAAAACATTATGGCCATGAAATAAATTACCAGGAAAACCACTCTTGTCTCCAGAAACATTTCCAGGTGGCATCCATATTAAATTTTCAGAAAATTGAGGCTGAGGTTCATATGTGGGATGATGATTTACATGCTGCCTCGCATATTCTTCAGGAACTCTCTCCTCTCCAAATGGCATGCGGAACCGGGCAGAAGAAGGTGAAGATGGAAACTCTGGCAACGGTCTAGGAGGATCGTGATGCCCATAATGCCTAGGAGAATAATATGCAGGACTCCACGGACCTTCCATTTCATTATACCTCTGAGAAACAGGCTGTTGCTGCTGCCCTGAATTCATATGAGGAACTGTAAGCTGATGAAGATTATACTGTGGTTGGTTATGAATGCCACCCTCAAGACTCATTGTGTTAAAGAACCGCTCAGCCATATGGATGTCATCAATTGAACTAATCACTGGAGAGTCAGGATGTTGCAACTTCCTAAAATCATTACCATCGTTCATATTATTCAGTGCATCCACATACCTCCTCTCTGACTCACGGTCATCCCCATCAACATAGTGATTTGAACCATCTTGGTCCGAATGTGAAAACAGAAAAATCCTCAATCTTGTAAAACCATCACCTGAGCCCAACTTCTCATACTCTTCCATCATGTTAATCACATCATCATCATTCACAACCGACACCAGAGCATCAAGATCCTCATCTGGTTGTTGGTACTTCAACACCACTGCTCCCTCATAAAGTTCCCTCATCCTACTCATCAACTCCTCATAGGTCACATCTCTTGGCAAGCTCACAATTCGCGTCTCTCCACCCACATACCGCAATTTCCCATCTTGGGGTCGAGGCAAAATTCTCCCTAAGAAGCTACACAAGAACTTTACACGAGGGACATCATCATTGGAACCAGCGGTTGAACCCGAACCAGGCACGTTAGGAGACGGAGAATCCATCAGGTGTACAGCCTTGGTGACCGGTTTGCTGATAATCGATTGTGCTCGGAGTGTAATAAAGATTGGCTCAAGAATCCAATATCTTTATTACACATGGAGTGCATAAAACTCACACAACTATGCTCATAAGCTTGGCAATTTCCGCCCAAAACTCAAAGGCACAATACAAGAGTTTCTCATTGTGTCTACATTTAGCAAAGCAAATGAACAAATTATCCATATATGAACTCATCAAAAGTGCCAAAAAACCATCAAATGTTCAGAAAAAAAAATTAGAAAAAAGCATACCCAGATAAAAACACTCAATTTTTTAATCAAAACTAAGCATAAAGACAACTCATCCTTCAATCCTGAATCAAGAATTCAACAAAACAACCCCAAAGTTGCCGATTTAGAAATTAAAAAAGATGGAGTCTTTAATAAATAAGAGTACCTGAAATGAGACAAGCCCAATTCAAGATTCTTCTTTTCTTATCAATAAATTATGATAAAAGGGTGGTGTTGTGATTAAAAGGAGACGCAGATGAAGAAAGAAGAAGAGTCTGGTTGTGTTATGTTCTTGGGGGTGCGAATGCAAAAATGCAAAGATGCGATGCCTGTGCGCCAGGTAGCGTCACACGTGGCACTAGCTGGTTTTTCCGTTCTCCTCAGCATCTTTCTATTTATCATCTTCATTTTCGAATATGCCATCTTATTCTAAAATCCCATCACCCGTGGATTAAAATTTAAAAATGACTTTTGTAAATTAAAAAATACAAAAAATGAATTTTCGGATAATAATATTCGGATTCTTGAGTTTTAATAAAAACACAAATAATTGTATATTTATATTCTTTTATTCAATTCCCTCTCCGCTCGTAAAATTCTAATGCTCTAATTACATTGAATATTATTTCCTTAAAATTTTATAATATATGGGATGTTAAATTAATTGAGATAAATTATCAAAATTATTCTTTAATTGAATTGTTAACACAAGTTTATGTTCACCGGATAGTTGAGATATATTAGAATGCAATTTAGTTAAGTTCCATAGGAAGATACGCTTCGACCTCAATCTTGATGCAAAGAGGTGATAACCACCATTTAGAAGAACAAGTCAAGGAAATGGGTGCTCCTAAGAACTAAGATAGGGCCCTTTGTCAACAAAACAATTTATTATGTCTCTAATTTTTAATTCCGTAAAAGCTTAAGGGGTCAGTTGTTATGTCCCATACGAAGATTTGTTGTTGAAAATATTTTTTATTTTATCGGTTTTTTTTTATTGTAACTTTAATTAAAATATCCGTTGTTAGTTTTTAAGTTTATGGAAAATAGAACATGTTCTTGACTTGTTGTGTTACATTCATTGCATAGGGCTGTAATATAGAAGCTTTAGACCTTCAAAATATATCCTTTCAAATTTCATCTTAGGTGATGTGAAGATAATTTTTCATAATTTTTAAGTAAATTAATTACCTTATCTCCTTATATACTTGATAAATTTTTGGATGTGCCTCACTATCTTTTATTTATTTATTAGATATTTTTATTTTACCACTTGATTTTTTTGATATATTATTTTACTACCGAAGTTTTCTAACACTTACTCTTTTGCATTTAATGTTTTAGTTTTCAACATTTTATCATTAAACCATTAACTCCATTAATAAAATATTGATGTGACTAGGGTATTTTAGAAATTATAGTATATTTAGTATTTTAAGAATTTCACGAGGTATAATATTTGTAATTTTATCAATTGATTCTTTTATAACTGATGAAAGTAATGTTTCTTTATACATAATTAATTTTGTATTTTTAATTTAGAGATTAAATTACAATTACACATTTTAGATGTAAAATAGATTTTTATTACAATTTTCATTAAAATTGAATTAACTTTAACGGTTTAGTAATAAATAATAAAAATTGAAATATTAAATGGGAAAAAATAATTAATCAGAAAATATTATGTGGTAAAATAATAATATTCCTTTATTAATTTTTATATTTAGAAAACTGTTTGATTTTGCATAGAATTATGAGTTATTTCTGTTACTAAAATAACCATATTATCTAATCAATATACAGTTTAGCTTTTATAAAAAAATGAATTGTTATCAAATAAAAGCAAACAAATAAATATGTCGAATTAAGATGGGTACATAGTAGTTAAATCGCAATACTTTGTTGTATAATAATAATAATAATAAGAAGTTGAAAAAATTTAGACATATTATGTGAATTAAATAATATAGATGGATAAGATTAGGCATCCAATCACAGTAATAGTTTTTTTTCCCCAAGATTGGACAACTGCACAAATCTGATCTCGTTTTATAGAAAAGGAGAAATCGAAATTTTATTTTAGAAGACACATTTATAATTTGGCAAGTGATAAGTTACGGTTAATGTAACTTACACAATTCATCTCAGCTATATAAAATTATAAGATTCATAATTTATGTGGTTAAGATGAGTTGTGTATGTTACATTAAATGTAACATAAAGACACCCTTATAATTTATTTATTTTGAAAAATGAAAATATAATTTGATAGATGGCGACGTGGCGTCATATAAATTTGCGGAGCAGTGATGGAGCAAAAGCCCAAGCGCTGGCAGTGAGCTTCACTTTCTCGTGCCAGAAGATTATATAGCCAATAATTAGGTGACAGATGGCACAAGATCAAAAACGATCAGTTAAGACCCGAATGCACGCAAGTATGCCCGGGCCTTTCACTTTTGTCATTTACTTTTACGTAATTAATAATAATATAATGCTTTTGTTTTTGTTTTTTATTTAATATAATGCTTTTGTTTGTTCTATTACATAGTAGTTTGTTTTTCTTTCCCAATTTCTAGATTACATTTGTTGTAATTTAATAACATAAAAGTGGACACTTGGCCAATCTTTTTTTTACCTTATTTTTAACGGTAGTAAGTTAGATTAAATATGTCTTCAAAAAACCTTTTTCTTTTATTCTTGTCAATTGAGTTCGTTGACCTTAATTGGTTTATGTGGGCTACATTTAGTAAGATTTGGTCCTTAGATAATTGTTTAGCCTAATAGATCTAGTTGAGTTAGGGTTTTTGCATCCACAGAACACATTCGTACTTTACACTTAGTGGGCCGTTAGCCCTCATGAAGAGGTCCAAGCCTATTATCCCACGTCGACTTAAAGAAGTGTACTGCCCCAATCAATTGCCCTCGTTTTTTTAATAAAGAAAACCTTATTTACGATGCTAGATAATTTCATTGAAAATGATGTCATGAAGTTGAGTGAACTGTGAGATAATGTAATATTAACGATGAGCCAAATTCACCTTTAAATATGAGGCTTCAAAGAAAATCCTGCCCACAGCATTATTACTTTCATGAAAATGTTTGATCGATGCAACCTTTGCAACGCGATGTGTATAATTATAATACAACTACCCGCTAGTCCAATAATTGCTTAATCTGCGTTTCATTGATGGTATGTTTGCATTGTGATTCGAAAGAATTTTTTACTGAATGATTAATTAGAAAATGGAAATATCAATGAATAGCTTATTTCAATTGAAAATGGAAATATCAATGCCGATCTTTTTGAAGCTTTTAAACTCTAGTTAATTTCTATCACACCGTGGCCAACTGGCCATGCAATTAATTTTATCATCTCTACCTTTATTTCTCTTCTATCAATTTTTTTTTAAAAAAAAAGTTAATGCATTGTAATTTGTATTCCACATGAGTAGTTCTAAATTTTTTTACCCCAAAAAATTATGGTAAATAAAAAATTATTTTATAATGATGTGACAATCATCAATTGATTAATAAAATAATACAATTAATTCACTTAAATTTTATAAAAAATTACCCATTACTCAATGAATGACACATCACTTGAGATTAGATTTGGGATAAAAGAAATTTAAGATGTAAACTTTTTACAAGGCAGTTTGATTCTTTTGAGATTCGTCATTTATGAGACCAAGAAGACGAAAGAAAAAAACAAAAAGAGTAAAAAAAACTGTACGAAACAGTAAACATTTTTACATTGTCAGGGAGCAAGTTTGATTTGAACCTGGCAGCAGATACCCTATGCCAAAGCTTGTGCCATTATTGATCGCTGAGATACCTGTTGCTCGTAAAGCTCACGGAAAATATGATATTTTGCATCATGATACTTCTTCACCTTTGGGTCTTTTGATGGGTGTATAACCTGCGCATATTCAAGTATATGTGAAAATAGAAATATATGCCAGGGATATCAACTTTTTGCTTAAAAGAAGCCAACATGAATGACTCTGGGAACATATACAATGAACACCAATTTCGGAAAATGTTCATCTGATATTATTAAGTAATCATGCAGAGGCAATATGGGGCTCAGCACAGGTAATACTATTATGACTAATTACTTTTCATGCTAAAGAAACCTACAGTCCGCAAATGGGAATCAAAGGGCATCGAGTTACATGGACCATCAAGTATTTCTCAAAAGAAAAGTCAAAATCTTAGGGATGATGTTGGTGCGAGATGAGGGTGGAAAATCCATAATTGCTCACAAGATTCCATATATTCCTAACATTGAGCCCCACCAATGAACACAGAAGCAAAAACTTTTTAATGCAATGTATGTTATCATAAGTCTACCAGTGGGGAAATGTCTTAGTTAATTATTGGTAGGAAACGCCATACTGGCTTGCCTCCAGGAACAAAAATGAGTAAAAAAAGCACAGGATCAACTGGCAAATTTTTGCTTCTTTGTCTCTTGTAATATATACTAGATACAAATATGTTAGAAGGTAAAAACCGACTGTCATACATACCTGACCAGCTGCATTCATTGCCTTCATGGCCTCAATGAGACTAGAGTACCTCTTTGCTGCAACGGCACCAAGGATAGCAGCACCCAAGAGCACAGACTCATTTTCACGTGGAAGTATAATAGGGCAACCTGCACCAATTATGAGCAAGAAGGCCACAAGTTTGTCAATTTGTGTCAAAAAATGCCAAAAGGCTTCTATCAACATCCTCTGTAATGCAAAAGATTTTTCACTTCTTGACATAAGAAGAATTTGATTACATACAAACATAGCTAAGCAGGGGTCCTGTTATATGACTTAGATATCATACCAGAACAAGAGTAACCCATAAATTTCGATCATATGTATATACGCACACCGACTTGTGTATTTAACCATCTATCTGTACGTACATGTGTGTTCTAGATATATAAATACAACAGAAGGCCACAAGCAAAGGGAAGGTGGAGACTGAGGAAGACAGGAAGAGATACCAATAATATCTGCATGTTGTTGAAGGAACAAGGGGTTCTTGGCAAGGCCACCGCAGGCAAGTAATGTGTCAATCTGCAAATGACGAAAGAAACATATAATAGATAAGAGTTGCGAAACTGATAAGTCAATAACCAAATAATTATCACTTAAAGTCATAACAGCCCTACATAAAAAAACACATGTACACAAATGAAATTCATTTACGATGGTTGATTGCAAGTTAATTTTGTATCAGAACCTTCTTGACCAAGAATTTTCAGGACCAACTTCCGTTGATTGTCCAAACCAGACATCTTAATTGGCCATCAGAAAGTTAACATATGTAAAAGCATTTTTTTGCTAAGCTATAGAGTGATCTACATGTTTCTTTAGCAAACGCAAGTCAAAAAAATGACCAGAAAAATTAAAGCTCAAACACAAGGCAATGGATTGGGTTGCTGAACAACCTGGATTTCTTTTCAACTAAAGCCATTGTGGGTTATCCCACGTTTGAAATTAATATCTTATAGTGACAAGTTTCTCTTCTGGTAAACTCAAAACTTTCACCTCCGTTTATCCTCATACAAACACAAAATGGAAGGCAGTTCATATGGGTCCTTGTTAATCATAGAAACAAAGAAGAAAAGGGGTCTCACTTGAGCAGCAGGGACGTCAGGCAATGTTACAGACATGATTGTGTAGCAGTTGTGCTGTTACACTAAATAGCTAAAAAGTCAAGTAATTGTGAGGCATGTTTCAGTCTCTTGGCATATGCAAGTTCTTCCAGTTTCAATAACTATTTCTACCACCAAATGTATTAATTAATGGAACAAAAAGAGTTCTGAAAGGCGAGCCAGAAGCATATAGAGTAGAGAAACTTAGTATAGATGATCTGACAGTTCATTTCATAAAAAACTTCTAACTGTTCTAGATTGTGACAAATAGAACACTGAGTGAAAAATATGTTCGCTTACTTTATGACCATGGCCATTGCAGTGCTCCACAATGTGACGTGTACCATAGGCAATGCCCTGTACAGTGGCGAGGTATAAAAGAGCCAGCTGTTTCTCACTTGAATCGAGTGTCATACCACATATTATTCCTTTTGATTTCGGATCAGCAATAGGAGACCTGTGCCATCACAAACTTAGTAGCATACAGTTGCAACACATATTTGGGCACTACCACCTAGAACCGTACATCATGCTTTTAACTATTTACCTGTTTCCATGGAAGTCAGGAAGAACGTGTATATCTTCAGTCAGAGCAGCAACAAAAGGAGAGTTCCTCTCATGCATCATTGATTCTAAAGTGCCGTTCAGAAGTTCAAAGAGGGATACATCTGGAACATATAGGAGGAAAAAAAAAAATTAAAAAAGACTAAGCCAGATATGCATGCAAAGAGAAGCAAAAAAATTTACATCACCCATATATTTAAATGAACTGAGTTCAGATAAAGAGACAAGAGAAAATAAGTATCTGAAAAAATCAGCAACAAATAGCTTACGTCGAGAAGCAGCACGGTTAGCAAGGCTTCGAGAAGCAACATGATTTTCAATTATGTAATCTAACAACGCACCAGTAGCACTCTGCCCGCCTTCTGTTAGCCAGAATTTAGGCACCATTGCTGGAAAACAGAAGCAAAAGGAAGTTTACATTAATATACACTCTCTTAAGACTTGTCTGTGACAGAACTGCAAAGAAACTCCTAGCTCTCCAGAAGGTACTTATATTTGCCTAAAATTTATACAATGAAATTTTAATTTAATTTGGTCAATGAACTATCCTTAAAATCAAGGTGACCCAAGCTTTGATCCATGGCAAAGTGAAACTTATGGTATGATATTTCATGTTAATTCGAGTTGGAAAAAGAATTGAAATAAGTTGCAAAGAAGCCTTTCAAAATTCTAAAAACAAAAAGATATATATACAGAAAATTCATGTAGGCAAGAGTTTGCGCACAAGAAAGCTCCAAATCCTCACATAAACTTTCTGAACAGAAGACTGAGAGAAAATTTATCGATGTACCTGACCAAAATGGCCCCCACACTCCAGGAATAAACAACTTGTTCCGTGATACAGCCATATGGCAAGTAGAAGTGCCACAGACTAACACCATACGGTGGCATATAGCTTCCTCTTCATTCTCTGAACATATATAATATTTGCAAGATTGAACAGAATGTAATCAAGTTGCAACTGGTACGAGGAAAAAGTTTATCTAGTCAGCAATAACCTTTGGCTTCAGAAACTGACTCAGGCACACTTTCCATTACTCCCACACCTCCAGCATGAGCATCAATCAGCGAAGTCCCAACAGGAGTTCCAGGTACCAGCCCGAGTTCCTGCAATAAGATAATTTTCTGAAGAGAATAATACTAGCCACTACATATTACAATAGAGAAAGAAACACCCCCTAAAGCCCATTGAAAAGGATGTGTATTTGCACATTCTATCTAAATAAATGTGTTTGCTTTGTCAGTGGACCTCAAGGGCGCGATCAATTTGAAATCTTCAGTACAAAATTTCTTGCCTTTGCAGCAGCAGGAGTAAGGCCAGAACCCAACGGATGGCCAGGGAAAGCTACACTCCGTCCTGTTGACACATAATTATGTCAAATTAAAATAGCAAACATTGGCAAATGCGCTTGTACAATACACCACCAAATGAGTTTTCAACTCACTATTTTTATCATTTCATAGGAACATTTAGAATATTGTTTGTGGCAAATAAAGCCTCTCAAATACATTACAAACTGCAAATACATTGTAAGGCTTATGGAGTGTCAGATCAACCTTATAGAGAGCATAGAGGCATATATAAAGAATACATAATTCTAGTGTAATCAGGTGAGAAAATTACTGATCCATCAATGAATCAAATGAGAAAGAAACAGCCTTTATAAATCAAACATTACAAGAATGTAGTTCTGGCATTCTGATAATTGCAGCTTGATCTGGGTTTCTTAAGTTACCAAACGAAATAAAATTTCTCTAACTTAGAAATGACAAAATAGCTTTTAGATATTGAACAGCAAAGAACTTAAATTTTGATCATTAATTGTCCATGCATGCAGCTTATGTCCGCATTAATACAGAAAGAACTAAACAAAAGAAATATACAAACATACCAATCTTCGCATGATGCCCATCTATGAGATCACCCAAGCCAATCTCCTCCCAGAATTCGTCATCCCACCCACAAGCTTCCATGTCTCGAAAACCTTTCTCATTCATCTGTTGCATATGTGCATGACCAAGGTAAGTCCATTTGCACACTGTGGTGCATAGACTTCGGGTGTCATCTCCTGTTGCCCTGGAATGCACAAAATAAGGACAAGTTCATTTAATAAAAACACAATAAACAATTGACTTAATGGAAAAGAATGACGTCTAGTCATAAAAAAGATTATAATAATTCAGGACTAGCAGGTCCAAGTACCTATACGACAACCAATCACTCAAGTCCATCCACCTAAATACCATCGACCAAGATTCTCGCAAATTTTCTTTCACCCATAAAAGCTGCCGCACAAAAAATTAAAAATCGAAAATCAGACATGTTAAACACCCCCACCAGAAACAAAAGGAATTAAAAAAGAAAAGAAAACGAATCATTCGTTCAACTCAAAGTTGAGACATGAGGGAAATAACCCGTTAAGTGCAAGTAACCACCATGATCAGAAACAATAAAATTGCACAAGTATCGCAGAACATAAAATTATATCTTAACCAGCATTATGTATTTGGAGCTTGTAATGGCTTTCGATTTCATATAACTTGACAACTTGAACCAAGAATCCAAGGAAAACCCATAGCCTCAGGATAAAAATTAAAAGCAATCATCACCTAATGCCCTAATATTTTTCTTCCAACAAAATCAGAACGCAACACCCTAGCAACTACCCAGTCCAATCAAACTAAACTCACATCAGTTCCTCAAAAAAAAATTGAAATTTACAATTATAAAGTCAAGTTTTTCATCCTCGATTCACTCCCACAAATTTCTATATAAGCCAAGTTTGCCTGGTTAAAGTGTGCTTTTAACAGAAAGATGATGCTTTTAACAAAGCAAATCCCTAATTAAAGGTCTCAAACGTGTAAATTGCACCAAGAAAACTCACAAGTCAATTAAAGTGCGAAATACGTAAAACTCTAATGAAGCTCACCCCACCCCAGCAACCCCCCCCCCCCCCTCTCTTCCAGAACAGCCACGCAAAAATTAAAAATAAAATAAAATAATAATAATAAAAACGAACAAATACACAACAAAAATAAAAGAGGAATCATTCATTTACTGTGCATAAATGGCCATTTCAGAAAGACGGAAAATCAAATTGAGTGCCTCGAATCAACCATAACTCACTATCAAATTGAGTAAAACAGAAGGATAAATAGCTTATTGTTTTCTGATTCCTTTATATTCTCGTGCCATGCCATGTGTCTTAGATGGATAGAACAGCCGCTCAGATACCTTTGGTGGCTGCATCTCAGGGGAAACAGCTCCACCACAGTATTGTAACACTGGTGAATTGCGAGAATTGATCTTCTCAGCTTGCTTTACAGCTCTATGGTCCATCCACACGATAATGTTTCTCCTAGAATCACCATTCCAAGAAACTGAAACTGGAGAGCCATCAGCATCCACTGCAACTGCAAAGAAACCATTTTATCCAAATTGTGAAATCATAGTAGGCGTCATTTCTCATAACATCCAAAATAAAGTGTTTTGTCACAGTATTCTTGAAGAATTAGTCACGAACCAAGCGAACAAGTGGCTGCAAAACCCACGCCCTTTACTTCTTCCCCGTCAACATTTGCAAGAGAGCAAGCTGAATCAACAGCAGCACAGATTGCATGCCAAATATCCGTTGATGATTGCTGATTTTGAAATTAAAGATGAAAACAAAAAGTATTATTAGACCAAGCATTTCAACATTTACAGTTGTGAATTAAAGTCATACTGTCCTCCACATTTTTCTTCGATTTTTTTCCTACCCAATAGCACTTCAATCGTTTCAAGAACTTCCTTTGATGCACTTACAACACATCAGAAATTATTAGGAAGTTAAAGATGATCTGTGCACCTAACTTCTCGTGCATGTAGTAAGTAATCAATACTAACAAAGTACCTCAATGCAGTCACCCTCTTTCCATATTTGTATTGGGCTACTAGCAGATCCAAGAAGTTTTCCACTCTCATCAAACAAACCTGTATCATCAAGCAGCAAGAACAATCAATAAACTATTACAAAATCTCAGAAGAGTAATATTCATATTGATCTTTCCTAATAGGACATGGACAATTATGTACATAAAACGACTGATAGGAATTCTTCTAGTCTTGAAACTAAAACTATGCTCAAGACTACTATGCTGCTACCTAACTTTAAAACCATGGCAGCTATAAGTGTTCAGTGAACACCTACTTTTACACAGCAGCTAACACTTACCACTCATCCCATCTATATTTAACATCTAGTGATTCCGCCTAACAACAGGCACTAACAACAGCTGTGAGTCAAAAAACATACCACCTCAATCCCAAACATATCCTAAGTCCGCTCAAATCAGAATTACGGTGAAGTTAAAGTGTCTGCGTATGTATGTGTGCATGTGTGTAACTGGCACACTTGGTGCTAGCAGTCTTATACGAAATTCTTAATGTTAACACAAGTTTATAAAGAAATTTCAGTTTCTTCGATAAGACAAGGGTCAACTAATTTGTAATCAACCAATGATTTCATTGGTGGAAAAATAAAATAAAATAATAAATATTCAAAGAAGTTTATACATTTTGTTGTCTAATTCTTGTTTCTTACTAGAAACTGTGTTTTATGGTTTCAGGAAATTTAAAAGAAACTGTGTTTTATGGTTTCAGGAAATTTAAAACTATAATCGAGCGATCATTTCATTGACCTGCGCGGGCACTGCCAGTGCCGACGTCGACGCCGAGAAAGACGGAGCGGGAACGAGCGGGAGGTGCGGTGGCGTAGGCCATCTCGAGGAGGCCGCCGGCGGCGTAGGATATGCGGTTGGTGTTATAGATTGGAGAGATAGAAGATCGGTGTTTTTGGTCAAGAAGTGGCGTCGTATCGGCCCACGCTCTTCTTTTATCACCGGACATTTCTCTTTCGTTCCCTCCCTTTTTTATTTTTATATGATTCGAATTATCTTTTCAATTTCAATAATTTCTGTAAATTTTCTTTTTCACTCAGTTGTTTTTTTTTTTCCCCTTCTCCCTTCAGAACAGAAGCACTCAGTTTTGATTTGATTGATAATTTTGGAGTTTCCTTTGGATTTTCCGTTCTGATTTTTGAGTGTTTTTTAATAATTCTGTTTAATGACTGCCAACGGTGATCTATTAATGCATCAGTTTAATTATTATTTTTTAATATTCTAATTACAATAACAAAAATGACACACGCATTCTTAAACTAAAACATTAGCCCTTTTTTTCAATTTGAAAATTTGTGTAGCATTGTGTTTGAAATTACATGATGCCCCGGGAACAATGTGTTCACAATTGTTAATAAGTTGAACAATTGGTCATTTTCAGAGGTCAGACTTGTGGTTCTAATGTATTTGTAAGGGTCTTATTGAGTTATACATTATATAACTTATATCAATCTAAAATTATTTTTTCATATCATTTAATTGTCTCTCGTCGAAAAATTAAGGAATCATAAAAAATTTATTTTTAAGTCAATTATATGTTACAAATAATATAACTTAACAGTTGCCCATTTATAAATATGTTAAATTAATTTAATGTAATTTTGATTTTTTATTTATGCTTTATATAGAGGTGCTTGTGGATAAAAATGGGTAACTTTTTGGACCTCCCCTACAATTTGGTGTTTTGCCACTTTGGTAGAAAGAATCACATTAATTATAGGGGACGTTTTTACACAATTAGCTTGATTGATAGTGCACTGACAAAAAAAAATAAAAAAGATCCCTGACTACATAAGTATCTACGACAACTACAGTTATGTGTAATGATAGTTATCACAAATTGGCGCCAAACACCATAAGAGCACTAAAAAGTCGAAAAACAACTGTGGAAAACAAATCATGGACCGATGGATGTTAAACAAGAGTAAGAAATTCAGTATAGCTGCCTACCCATTGAATACTCGCAGCTGCAGTGGCCATAAATACAGCCATTGTCCAGCTAAAAAAATCACATTACAGCCTCTGCTTCATCTTTCTTCTCGCAATTGCTTCCCTAATCATTCATTCATAAGTAGGGGTGGGCTAATAACTCGACGTGACCCGATCCAACTCAATGTGCAAAAATTCAAGTTTCGGTCGTATGCAGATGGAACCTCCAACTCGATCGCGTGATATTCTTATCCAAACTGATAATTTGATTGGATTTCACAATTTAAAAAATTTGATAAAAAAAAAAAAACCTAATCGATTAACTAAGCACTCAGTTCACACACCACGCACACGCACCCAGTCACCACAGGGTGGCACACGCAGAGCACCGACGTGACCCATATCGACAGACACCATCATCGATGGTCTTATGTGACCTACATGCACACCTAGACCCAGTCACCGATGCAAGTTGTTGCTGTAGCGCAGACCAGGCCACTGCGATGCACTAGTGTGGTCTGCTCCACCTCGATTATAGCTTGCTCCACCTCGACTGCCACCTTGTTAGATCAAAATCCAGTGGCTTTTTTTTCATGGTATATTCTATTAAATCATTAATTTTGAATTTTCATTGTATTATATAATTTGCACGATATGAGATGTGATGTGATATAACTTAAATGGCGTCTAGTATAACTTAAATGAAGTCTAGTATAACTTATTTGTATTATATTCAATGTTACTTTCAATTTGGGTTGGGATTTAAGATGCTGAAGGCAATGTCAGAAGAGGGAATTGCAAAACTGTTTAACAAGTATTTTAGTTCAGATCGAATTACAAATTCAAATTGATTTCGGGTGAATATTTGCCCAACTTGATTAACTCAAAACCTGATCTGAACTCAATCCAAATTCAAATTTACCCACCCCTAATTCACATCTCAATTATGGATTGGACATCAATCCATATCCGATCCATAATTTTACAGATTATAAATTTTTAATCCAATCTAATTCACAGATTAGTTAAATTTAATCCAAATCTATCCATATGTATGTAGAACGGATGCGAATTTTACCCAATTCATATCCAATCTACCATTTTGTCGATTGGTTTGTGGGTTAATTTTTTTTGATTTTGTCCTATCCATGAACTAACTAAATTTAAAAAATTATATAAAAATGATTATACAACCAATCAAATTCAAAATTAAAAAAGATTTACATAAATTAATTGTTTAAATAAAGATAGAAAATGCATTCAAAATTTTAAAATATAACACACCAAAAAGAAAAAATCTCATTTGTTTAAATCAGTACATAAAAATTAATTAATTAGGAAGCTGTATTTGTTTATTTAATTATTTTTTATTTTATATTATTATCGGATAAGATATAATATGGTGTTAATGTAACTATATTTTAACTTATTTATTTATTAGTAAGTACTAATACCATAATTACAAGCTTAGTTTTTTAATTAAATAAATATTTTTTTTGTTGATCCGTAATTTTTTGTGGATTAACATAAGTAAATTCATATCCAATCCACTAATTACAGATTTTTAAATTTTCAATCCAATCCGATCCACCAATCTACGGATCAAATTTTTACGAATCGGATTTTTACGGAGCATATGGATTGAGCGAATCGGATTAGATTATGAACACCCCTACATCTTAAAAGCTCAATAATAAGTAAATTACTTCAATAAGACAATAATATTTATAAAATAATATATAAATAAAGTGCATTTAAAAAAATAAATAGAGAAATATACCCACACCTTACCCACAACTAGTTATATTTTGTAAGAGTGGAGCTATCGTCACCCCTCTAAAACTCTCATAAAACTCCTCTTTCTTAAATTTATAATTTTAATTATAGTTAAATAAATCTAATAAAAATCCTGAATCATCATTATTATCTATATCAATAAAATATTCTCACTAGTTTCCGCTGCCCATAACTTGTAGAGCTACATAAAGAGAATGGCTTTACTTTTTTCCACCGGTACATAGAGAGAATGACTTTACTTTTTCTACTAGTTTTACTTACTTTATAATAATATTTTGTTATCTATTTTCATGAAAAGATAAAATAACATTATGAATTCATTATATTTATCTATCCATCTATCTATCTAAATTTATAAATGTTCCAAATATAGAATTCTAAATTTGTTAAAGTTTGGAAAAGCTATTAAGTCATATGATCTATTAGTGTAATAACATTATAATATTAAAGCATGTGACTTAATAATTTTTTTCGAATTTTAATAAACTCTAGGATCTTGGATATACATATATAATTCATTAAATCATATGACTTAACAATGTGTTTGCATAAAAAAAATAAAAATAACCGCATGAGAGAAAGCCGATATCTATATATATAGTCACTTGAAAGTAAAAAGACACTGAAGGAATTCTAAATTGAAAATTGATTTCAATATCGATCAAGAGCTTCGGATTAAATTTATGAAACAGTTTTGCAATAGAAGAATTTTGTTTATATACGGTTTCTTGAATATATACATACGTACGCACCTACATACAGGGTTATTTGTGGAATTCAATGGGTGTTGTAACAAGTTGTGTGATTTATTTACTCTTTTAATAGGATACTTTGGGGCTCATGGAGAGTTTAAATGGGTGCTAACAGATACAAAACTATCGAGGCCATCATAAGCCCTACAAATGAATGAATTCCAACCGGGCCCATTTAAGATTAGAGTAGGTTTGACGATGCACGTTTATATTGGTAGTTAGCCGCGGAACTGGTCCCCTCCAAAACGTTGTTTTCCCTCCTTTATTAACACATCGCCAAATAAATACCTAACAAGAAAATGTCGCTGACAATTCAAAATTTTTAAACGGTAGCCGTTGCGCATCACTATCTCAATCCTCTCTCTCTCTCTCTCTCACTAGCTTCTCTATCACCATGCTTCGCCTCCGACGCCACCACTACCCGGACCACCACCGTCGTATACTCCTCCGTCTCTTCCACCACTCGACATTTCATCCGCAGCCACTCGATCTCCCGCTCTCTCATCCCACGTTCCAAATTTGGTCCGCCAACACCTCTCTAGGCAAAACCCTAGTCTCCGCTGGCCTCTCCTCTTCTTTCCTCCTCTCCCCTACCTCCTCTGCAAATAAAAAGTTCGTCTATCTCAAACCAATCCAAACCGGGTACCCTCACGACTCCGACTCCCGCTTCCTCTTCACCAAACTCCCCTCCCTCTCCCTCCGCCGCAACTTCCCTTCCTCCCTCATCCTCTCCAATTCAATCCTCTTTTCCTCCTTATTCGCCGCAAAATCTTTCCTCTCCTCTAGGGACCTCCCATTTCAGCCCCAGAAATTCAATTCAGAAATGTACGATTTGAATTTCCGCGAAGAGAATCGAATTTCGGGCGAGGAGGATAGTTCGGTTTCGGAACTGGTTTGTAAGACTTTGTTTGCGTGGGAGGAGGCTGTGTCGCCGCATTTGGCAGCTGAAAGGGAGAGTGGAGGAATCGTAGGAGATTCTAAGGTGATTGAAACTTTGGGAAAATGTTTGAGAGATGGCTTGGAGAGTGAGAGTGAGAGTGAGAGGGGTAAAATGGAGATTTTGTGTATTGTTGAAACTGCTGGTGGAGTTGCCAGTCCTGGACCTTCCGGCTCTCTTCAGTGTGATTTGTATAGGCAAGTGAATTTATGACTTTGAAGTGAATGGTATCAATGCATTGATTAATGGCTCAAAAAGATGATTGTAGGGGTTTATGTTGGCAGGCCTTTCCGGTTGCCTAGTATTCTTGTTGGAGATGGGCGGCTAGGTGGGATTTCTGGCACGATTTCAGCTTATGAGAGTTTAAAGCTTCGAGGTTATGACGTTGTTGCTGTTGTTTTTGAAGACCATGGCCTTGCTAATGAGGTGCCATTGATGTCATATTTGCGAAATAGGTAATTTAGGTTACTTTCCTCTTCCCTGGGACGTGGATCCTATTCCTCTTTTCCATGATAAGATGTATAAATCATTTTGAAATAATTTGGTGCATGTTGTACTCCTGATGATTAATTAGTTATGAGTTTTGTGTGTGCACGCTTGCATACGTGTGACTATGTGAGTGCCTCTGCTACCTGTAAGCTTCTAGCATATATTCTTTTCTTGTTCTCACACAAATGTTACATTAATATATATTTTTTTTTCGCATTTACATATTTGTCTTTTCTCTTTTACAGAGTGCCTGTGCTTGTGCTGCCACCTCTGCCACAAGATTCATCAAATGACCTGATGGAATGGTTTGATGAATCTCACAATGTCTTTGATTCTCTGAAGAACATAATGTTATTGGCTTATTCTGAAAGAATACAGAGACTGTGTGACATGCCAAAAAGGGCAGGGGAGCTCTTCTGGTGGCCGTTTACTCAGCACAAACTTGTACCAGAGGAAGCTGTTACAGTAATTGATTCACGCTGTGGAGAAAACTTTTCCGTCTACCAGGTTATTTACTGAGAGATGCAAATGCATTTCTTATCTTTTAAACTTTATTTCTTTATTTGTTTGTTTAACTTTCCCAATTTTATTATTCCTTGTTACTCCTTTTCGTGTTTATGAGTTTTTTTAATTTGTATCAGCTAAGATATGGGTTAATCTACTGAATCTCATAACATTTAATTCACTTTTCGTGATAATTTACTGTCAAGCTGCCAAATCTTTGTTTGAGATGTTGATTGGGAAATTATGATGTGAAAATGGTATTTATCTGACATGCCTTGGGTCTTTGTTTTAATTTATCTTGCAGGACCAGAAAAATAAATTCATTGGTCAACAGTTTGATGCATGTGCTAGTTGGTGGACTCAAGGACCAGATGCTACCTTACAGGTCATTTTATGCATATATAATATGCACTTTTTGCAAATTTTGGATTGCTATGTTTGATGTTCCATGGGTGATCGATAAATAGATTTAGAAAATATCTCATAATTGTAATTTTTTTTAACCAAAATTTCTCGGCTGCTAGAAATGCTGTTCCTTTACTCTTGATATGTTTTCACTAATGAATTTAGGATGGGTCACTGCCAGAGTGATAGCTCCAAAAAAAAAAAAAAAAAAAAAAAGAACTCCATATAGTTGTGATGACTAAGAAGCGGAAAGAGGGAAAAAGGAGGAGGAAGAAAAGAGAGGAACGAGAGAGACAAAAGAACTAGAGGAGAAGGGATTTCATTACTTTAATAATCAATCTGGGTTCTGAAAGACATAAGTGAAGATTTATATATTTATGAAAGGAGAGAAAAAGAGGAAGCCAAATTTTACTGAGAAAAATGAAACTTGTTCTTCAATACATTTAGAGAAACAATACATAAAAAGTTGGTGAAAATTTAGGCACCTAGAATGTGTCAACTTGGTCTCTGATTTTGAGATGGTTTTTCTTTTGCAACTGAGACAAATTTTCTATTCATCAAGTGAGCACTCTGTGCCAAGCATTCTCTCATTCTTTTTCATCTGTTTAGCCTGATTCCTTAAAGCCGACATAAATTTCAACTTGCTTTTTCTGCTTTGTGGTGATCATGTCTCTGAAAGTTTTCTTAATCTAGCTATATGTTTAGGTGGTTTCAGATTGAGCTTGCAAGAGATATGGGTTATACTGCTGCAAGATTTGGGCACGTCATGTTTCCTGAGAATGTTTATGAGCCAGCCTTAGAATGCGCAGAGCTTTTACTTCAGGGTGTTGGGAAAGGTTAGTAATTTTTCATTCACCATCAATCTGGAGAATCAACTTTATTTAAAATGATGTTATTCCAGTCTATTAAGGCACTTTCATGTAATTTATTAATCCTCATTCAATTCTCTTCTTTAACTATTAATCTCTTTAATTTTAAGGATCAGTCAAAGATATCATCAATGATGGAAGTTGGATTAAAAGTTTTGGTCTTTTGTTGAGAGCATGCTCTTCTTTCTGCTAGTTTCTTTTCTGCACATTTCTCCTGGTTAAGTTCATAAGTGCATTGGTTTTATTCTTCAAGTGATCCTGTGATTGTTTTAGTTTTCCCATTTTAATTTGTTTTCTTTTTAATCGAAGCAAGTGCAGCTTTTGAAATTCTTGCAAGGGTTATATTTCAGAAACTGAGTTACATTTTGTCCCGCACATAGTCTTTAATTAGACTCTGTATAAATATTTGTGCAGGCTGGGCTTCTCGAGCATATTTTTCAGATAATGGATCTACGGCTATTGAAATTGCTCTCAAGATGGCATTTCGGAAATTTTCTTTTGATCATGAAGTTCTTGTAGATTTTCTTGGGAAGGACACTACTGAAAAGTGTATTGAGCTTAAGGTGGTGCTCTTTTTTCCTTTTTACATTTGCCTTTTGACTCCATACCTTGTGCAACATGGTTTAGTAGTAGAAAGCGTGATCTTCTGTGGAGTAATTTTAAGTTGGTGTATCAATTTATTTCAATTAATTTTCTTCCAGGTCCTAGCACTTAAAGGATCATATCATGGTGATACTTTGGGTGCCATGGAAGCTCAAGCACCATCACCTTACACCGGGTTTCTGCAGCAACCATGGTACAGATGTTTTGTCCCTATAAAGATTCAGGAAAATTATCATTTACACATTAAAAATTGTTGACTTTTTGAAGATAAGTCTTCATCTTAATGTTTTATCTCGATTTCAGACTGACAAAAATAATCTACTTATTAATAGATGTTTAAATGTGTTCTGTTTTCATGAGCCTTCAAACTGTAATCATACAGCTTTGTTATCAAGTGGTCATCTGGTAATGTGGGAGCATTGTCTTATTAGTTATCCAAACTTTTGATGTTCTCTGTGGAATCTGCAGTTCTTTTTCTTGAAAGAGATAAATTCATAGAACAATCAATTGAAAGGCAGCCCCTTTCCTGCTTTTGAAATATGTTTGGTTATTTTTTCAAAAAGTGACTTTCGATAATCTACTAAGCACTCAGGTTGAACCTTAGTTGTTTCAAATCTCTTCTACTGTTTCCGATAGCTAATTAGCTATTCCAAATTCACTCATAATCATGATGGCTGTCTTATCTGGGAATTTAAATCTCCATTGCCATAAATTTCATCTGATCTCTTTTGATATTACTTGATGAATTAATTATGGATTATGGATTTCTGAACTTATACAGGTACTCTGGAAGAGGCCTTTTTCTGGACCCTCCTACAGTTTTCATGTACAACAGCAAATGGATTCTTTCCTTACCTGAATGGCTGTATTCCAAAATTGTAGAACATAAAGACATAAGTAAGTGGACTTATTCTCCTCCCTATCTTCCTCTTTGGTTCCCCTGTCCACAATCTACTGTTATTCTCTACCGCACTTAAAGGTATCATCTTCTGACATGTATTGCATTTGTTTGAAATCCCACAGCCTTTTGCTCTCGTGATGAAATTTTTTACGAGGAAAGGGACAGTTCAGACCTTGCTTCAATTTATTCATCATACATATCACAGAATTTATTGCAAAATCCAGGATTAAAAGTATCTGGTTGTATTGGAGCTTTGATAATAGAACCAGGCAAGTTAAACATTATATCACACTATGGTGTTTCATTTTCCACTGCTTCTAAAGTTTAATTTTAATTCTTATGGTGATAGACATAAGTGGTATGCTTAAACTGTGTTGTATTTAAGGCCGATAGATGGCATATTATATTCAAATATTTGAACATAAATTAGTGAATGAGGAGCACAAGTCTGACCCTTAAGCCCCTCCTATTTGAATCCCTATCCACAAATTAATTGCTTTCCTTAGGTAATTGCTTTCAATTCAGTTTTATTATATAATTTAGTGGTTGGACACTGTTCAACAGTTGTACATGCTGCTGGAGGAATGCACATGGTTGATCCGCTTTTTCAGCGGATACTTGTCAAAGAATGTCAGAATCGTAAAATTCCAGTTATCTTTGATGAAGTTTTTACAGGTTTCTGGCGATTGGGAGTAGAGGTCTGTTGCTGTTGATTGCATGTCATGACTCATTCTCATTCATTGTGCTTCTTCTCTTTCTTGTCTACGTAATTAGATAATGATAAGATTGCTGGATGCTTTTTATTCTTTACAGACTACAGCAGATCTACTTGGTTGTGTACCAGATATAGCATGCTATGGGAAGCTATTGACTGGTGGGGTTATACCTTTGGCTGCCACACTGGCCACAAATGCCGTTTTTGATTCATTTGTAGGAGATTCAAAGGTAGTATATTCTGTTGATTGATTTGTATGAAAGATGAAAAATAGGACAATATTTAACACTGGTCTTCCTTTTTTTTCTCAGAAAAGAGAATGAAAATCAAGTTTTGGGAGTTAAATGTGGGAGGAGTTGTCATTTAACTCAGTCTTAATATCAGGCAATTTAAGTGTGTATAATTCATTTTTTTTTTAAATTTTAAGGTTTAAAATTTGATTGATCTTTTAGCCACCTCTGTGATGTTACATTATCAATGTCTGGCTCTTTTTATCATCATCATCATCCTGTTTTGGGTGATGTACATTTAATTTAAAAAGTTTACTGGCTGCACAGTCCATTTCTAGAAGTATTGCAGTTAGGTTGAATGCTGAATCAAGTAATCACAATTTGAAAAAGTTTTAATTGGATATGACTAATATTGGAATATTCTTTTCAAGTTTTTGATGATCTTAACACCGTAAATTGTCAGCAGAAGTTTCGAATTTAATGTCATAATAAATGATATTTGAAAAACAATTCAAGAATGTCCAATTTGCTTCCTTGCTTTGAAACTTGGATATATAATATTGTCCCAGTTTTCAACAAATGATTTTTGGTTTATGTCAGCTGCGCTTTCCAAACAGCACTTTGTTATTTATGATATTTTGCCTATCTTGTTGTCCTCAGACACACCCCCCCCCCCCCAAAAAAAAAAATGGTATATGTAATGCAGTTCATCTATGTGGTTGTTTTTGTAGCTGAAGGCCCTTCTGCATGGGCACTCATATTCTGCACATGCTTTGGGGTGTGCAGCAGCTGCTAAATCCATAAAATGGTTCAAAGATCCTCAGACAAACCATAACATAATTCCTGAACGAAGATTACTTAGGGAAGTAAGTGAAATATTTATTTGTTTCTATTCTTCCTTAGGGAAGTAAGTGAAATATTTATTTGTTTCTATTCTTCCCTTGTTATACTAGTTCTACCATCTTTCACATGCGGCCAACAAAGGCAATTGGTTGTTTTTCCATTTTAGATTACATATTGATAGTCTTGACATAGATGTTCATTTTGGCATGATTAGTTCTATATCGCAAAAGTAGATATCAATCATTGCACGCCAATCTATGTAGTGAAAAATTTAGTCCATGCTGCTACTCTTTTTGATGATAAAGTAAGTGGTTAGTGTGATCTAATGATCTCCTGGGTCGTTTGCATTTAAATGCTTGCAGTTATGGGATTTGGAGCTGATACAACAGATCTCATCACATCGTACTGTCCAAAGAGTGGTTGCATTAGGGACTCTCTGTGCCATAGAGCTACAAGCAGCAGGCTGTAATGCTGGGTATTGTCTCATTGAGTTGTTTTTATATAATTTTCTGACAACTGGAATGCATCCATGATTACTTAACCCTCACTTCATTAACATTCCCCGATCCGAAAGGTAGGTGACATTTTTTTTCCAAGTAGCAACCAGAAATCGGAAGATTACTGCAAATATTTTTGCTTGTTATGCACCTTTTACATGTTACAATCCTATGTTCTGGACCATATTGGTTGATTATTGCTGACAGCGCATCCAGTTAGATTATATAAGCCAAGATTTGCAACCAATATTCAGGAATAATAGGTCATGTTGTTTTGTTGTCCGGTTCCTTTATTACAACTTCTGATTATTGATAAAAGCAGTGTGATATCCATTTATGCTGGTACTAATTCCGTAATCTGGTTGTTAATGTCATCTTTTGAACAATGTTATCTATTTTTCAGGTACGGATCACTATATGCAGCTTCTCTTCTTAAGAAGCTCCGTGAAGATGGTGTTTACATGAGGCCTCTTGGTAATGTTATATACCTCATGTGTGGACCCTGCAGTTCTCCTGAGGTCTGCAGCCAACTACTTCTCAAGCTATACCAAAGACTTGAAGAGTTTGACAAAGTTGAAGAGAAATTGAAGTCTTGCTAGGTAGTAATGATTCTTTACTATAATAATGTCTGGAAGCCATTGGTCTATAGCTTTTTAAATGTCAACTTGATTTTATATGTTTTACAGATCTTTGCATCAAGTGTTTCACTGTACCCGATTCTTGAATCTTGCCACTTCATGGTTTTCAGCTCTGATTTTCTCTGGATCGAAACAACCCTTCCCTATTCTGAACCAAGAGTACGGTCAATTTGCAGTTTTGGCACTATGCATGTTTGCTTTTTGGGAAATAATTTAAGCTTATGATAATTGTGTTGTTGAGAGAAGTACATCTTCATTGATCTATTTTCAACTCTTGAACAAGTTGGTTAGTTGAAAGGTATAAATCAATAAAGCCTGTATAATGGGACTAAAAGCAACTTTTTGCTATTCCATGTCAACAGAGTAAAGGTTAGTTTCAACTTATTATTTTTTTATAAATTTGTCATCTTTAAATCACTTCATTTACTTTTTAAAAATCTTAACTTAAGAAGATAAAAAAAAGTTCATCAATTTATTCTATTTTTTCTTAGGTAACTTAAGGTTATAAAAAGTAAGAAAATAATTTAAAGATAATCAATTTACGATCGTCCTAGTATGAAATTTACTTAAAAAAATAATGATCCAATTTTGACAACAGTTCTCTTGTTAATAGTGTATATGATTGAAATTATTTAACACTTATTTGTGCGGCCGGCTGATTAGTGATTAGTATAATACAGAACATGGCAAAAACACCGTCATGTTGAAACCTGCTTATACGATGGGAGCTTTGCTAGAAATGAGGTGTGTTTGTTTGTTTTGAAACATTATGTGTCTACTCCTACATTAAGTTAAAAATTAAGGATTTCGCTGTAAAATGAAAAAAAAACTAATAGGATTTTAATTTCCGGGTGGTAAGCTGACAAAAAAAAATTTACAAATAGGCGAGTGAGTGGTGACGTGTGTCTACTAAAAAATATGACGCAAATACTAACAGTGACGTGGAAAGTGTCATAAGTTATCTCCAAACCAGTTGAGATGTACGGTCAAGATTGCTTTACTCTCCTCGGCCGGACGATCCTATGCAGATATCCAATCCTGAATCTGCCAAGAAAGTATTTGCTGATAAAAAGCTCACGGTAGTCGGTATATACCTTTAATCAAAACTCAGACAAACAGTTATTTGACACAATTGTCAACATCTTGATGGTTCAAACGTGGACCGCGAAGCAGCTGATTAAGATCTATCTTTCAGCCAATAGTCGCCAGAGTAGACTTCAACCAAAAAGCGTGCGAGACGAGTCAGTAATCATCACTCTACAAAAACATCCCATTAGCTGCTGTTTTCGACTTTCTTCTCTCTTCGAACCAGCAAGAAAAAAAGAAAAAATTTAAATAAATAACTAGCAGGTCTCTTTTCTTTTCTCTTCCCTCACTTTCCTTCACTTTCTCTCCCTCTGTTTGGCCACCGAGAAAATTTCTAAACTAACGCTGCAACTTTACCTTTATAGTAAATTTCTAAGTTTGCTTTTCACATTCCGCCAATTTCTCGGCAGCTAAACGAGGGATTAGGGTTTTAATTGTGTGGAAATGCTTTATTTTTATTTGAATTTGAGAAATCTGTGCTTAATATGAGTTGAATTGACGAGTGTCTGTTTGTGTGCGTGAAATTAGGGTTTATTTTGGGGGTTTGTTTAGATCTGAGAATGCAGAGGCAAACGAGGTATATGGAGAGGACCAGTAGTATGAGTAGAGGGAAGAGGAGCTTAGAGAGTAATGAAGACGAGCAGCCTGAGCGAAAACGCCCAGCTCTCGCCAGGTAATTTTTGTTTGTTTTAAAAACAGTAAATTCTTTTTTTTTTTTTAAATGTTTGGTTTGTTATTGTGTTTGTTAAATTGGTTACTTTGTTGTTAATTTCTAATAATTTTTGTGATAAGCTTTACAGCTGTAGTTGTATAATTATTTATAAAATAATATTTTAGCAAAAAAATGTTAGCTGATAATCAGTGGTTAAATGGTGAGTCCAGCGACAGGTCAAGCTTCATTATGACTTGCCTAGAACTTTTTGTATGCATTTTATGTAGGCGATTTTTATTTTCACTTTCTTGTTTGCCTTTTGATGATATGTTAAATACTATTATTTGATATTATATTAATAAGTTATGTTTATGATGCAGCGTCATTGTAGAAGCTTTGAAGGTGGACAGTTTGCAGAAGCTCTGCTCTTCATTGGAACCCATTCTCCGAAGAGTTGTAAGATAGACTTCTTATTTTTTTGATACACTGTCTCTTCTTTTTTCTTACTTCTTTCTCTTTTAAATTTATTTTTGCAAAATCTTGTACTTTTTCTTATATTTATTTATGTTTAACAGGTAAGTGAGGAAGTGGAACGCGCTCTGGCAAAGTTAGGTCCTGCAAGGCTCAATAATGGACGGTAAGATATTCATGATCATATCATATGCGACAGTTGTTGGCTTATCAAAATTAGTTTTAATTATTTGTGAATTTTTCCTGTTGACATTGTGTTGGAACATTAAGTCATGTTCATTTTCACTTTAATTATATTGAAAGAATTTATATCAGATATGATTAGTAATACTGGATTAGGATGTGGTTGCTATTCAGTCTTAATGTCTCGCATCTCTCACTTCAGTGCCCCTGATTTGGTTTTCTCTTTGCTCATTTAAAGAAAAAGAATTTATATCAGATATGGTTAGTAATACTGGATTGGGATGTGGTTGTTATTCAGTCTTAATGTCCCGCTTCTCTCACTTCAGTGCCTCTGATTTGATTTTCTCTTTGCTTCAATAAAGCATATATGTTGCTTTCACAACTGGGTCTTTTGATACATTCTTCTCATGATTGACTAAACCTGTTTGTGAGTTTATTAATCTAATACTTATTTCCAGGGCTTCTCCAAAACGAATTGAGGGTCCTGATGGACGGAATTTGCAGCTGTACTTTAGGTCAAGGTTATCTCTTCCCCTCTTTACCGGAGGAAAAGTAGAGGGCGAGCAGGGTGCTGCTATCCATGTAGTTTTAGTTGATGCAAACACTGGGCATGTTGTAACCTCTGGGCCTGAAGCCTCGGTAAAACTTGATATTGTTGTGCTTGAAGGGGACTTCAACAATGAGGATGATGATGGCTGGACACAAGAAGAGTTTGAAAGCCATGTAGTAAAAGAGCGTGAAGGAAAGAGGCCATTGTTGACTGGGGATTTGCAAGTGACACTCAAGGAAGGTGTAGGAACGTTAGGGGACCTCACTTTTACTGATAATTCAAGTTGGATAAGGAGCAGGAAGTTCAGGCTTGGCTTGAAGGTTGCCTCAGGATATTGTGAGGGCATCCGTATTCGTGAGGCAAAGACTGAAGCTTTTACAGTCAAAGATCATAGAGGGGAATGTGTGTTAATACTCTGTTTTGTACTTATTCTTATTTCACGATATGTCATGAAACTGTTTTCATGCCTTTTTCCTTGACAGTGTACAAGAAACACTATCCACCGGCCTTGAATGATGATGTATGGAGATTGGAGAAGATTGGCAAGGATGGATCATTCCACAAGAGGCTAAACAATGCTGGGATATTCTCAGTTGAAGACTTTCTTCGTCTTGTCGTGAGGGATCCTCAAAAACTACGTAGTGTAAGTGTAGCTTTTGGTTCTTGAATAAAACGTTCATGCTTTGTAGCTCTCTCTGAAGTTCTAACATTTATTTACTGATCATAGATTCTTGGAAGTGGAATGTCAAATAAGATGTGGGAAGCTCTTTTAGACCATGCAAAGACTTGTGTCCTAAGTGGGAAGCTTTATGTTTATTATCCTGAAGATTCAAGAAATGTTGGTGTTGTTTTTAACAACATCTATGAGTTGAATGGTCTAATTTCAGGGGAGCAGTATTTTCCTGCTGATGCTCTTCCAGAGAGCCAGAAGGTTGGTTTGATATATATTTTTGTTTCAGCCATATTACTTGTGTTATGTTTTCTCCAGGGTTCTTTCTATATTAGGCATCCACTACTAGTTTAGTCTTCAGCAATTTGTGCAATATCGCTTTGCTTGATTCTTCTATGCCTTTCGTTTTTGTCAGAAGAACCATATTTAAGTTATTGCTGCACTTATATGTATTCATTTATTTTTCGTCTTTTGGCATATTTTCTTTGGAAGTCATTTCCCTTTGTTGTAGTATTTATGCTACTCTACAAAAATTGTTGCTGGACTTCTTAACTAAATTTGTGGACTAGTGTGTTTATATCTTAGTCAAATGATGCTAGTAGTAATATCTTCATAGGCTTTTTATGCCATAACAGGAAGATTATTTTTTAGGCAAGTGCGTTGAGTTCCATATTCAATTTTTAGCTTTCTTTATGTTTTGTGCTGTTCAGCCCTGGATTGGTCTTCATTGCTGTATTCGTATTTTAGATTGATTATTGTAATAGTTTTGATCAGTAAGGAAATAAATTATGTACTGCAGGTTTATGTGGATTCACAGGTGAAGAAAGCATATGACAATTGGAATCAAGTTGTAGAATATGATGGCAAGTCACTTTTGAGCTTAAAGCAAAATAAAAGGTCAAATGCATCTAAAAATGAACCTCAAATAGGTCAGATAGATTTCTCTAATGCTTTAGACAATCAGTTGCAACTATCCCGCTTGCCAGCTGCTGTTCCTACTGAGCAATCTTCAGCTCATTCAGGTCATCCCATCGGAGGTAAATATTTCTGTCTGCATGTATCGTACCTCTGTTTCTTTTCTTCTTAATTGAAGTTCTCTTTTTATTGCTTGATAATTAATTTCATACCATTTGATTGAATAACACTATACATTTGGCCATTTAATGAAGCACTGAGAGTTATGCTTAATTTGGCTCTGCAAGCCTTCATTCAACCGTCTGTGTACATACATACGCTGTAGTATTAAACACATGGCAGTTTGTGATATTTGAGATTTTTAGATACAAGTAGAATAGATGGTAGTTTGTGTTTATTAATTTTGTTTTTAACTCATGAACAGAATTTAGTGGTAATACACCCTAGTTGTTAGACCCTTGTTAATTTCCTAAGTTATTGAAATGCCCTTGGCTTTGTCTTGCGTTGAACATGATAAGACATTGGCTTCCCAAGTATCAGATAGTGCATTATCCTGATGATGGAAAACTAATGATATCAAATATCAATTACATCTGCTTATGTGGTAGCCTTTTTCTTTTTTCCTTTTCTAACTCATGAAAAGAATTAAGTGATAATACACCCAAGTAGGTAGACCCTTGTTAATTTCCTAAGTTGTCGAGATGCCCTTGTCTTTGTCTTGCGTTGAACATGATAAGACATTGGCTGCCTGAGTATCAGATAGCATATTACCCTGATGATAGGAAACTAATGATAGTAAATACCAATTACATCTGCTTCGAAATACCCAAATGCAAACAGAGTCTAAATAGTCCCCTGTGCTGGTCTTAAATTCTGACAAAGAAAATTTCACTTTTATGATGACCCGTTGTTTTTCTAACAGAAGTACAAGTGAATTTTAGCCGATGATGCTTGAACTTTACATAGGTATATATAATCATTCTTTTTCTGTTTCATTTTTCTAGGTTCAGGTTATGCTGATAATATGGCCACGAGATACCCTTCCCAGCCCCAAATTGTGAATTCAAATTCCCGTGCTCAGTTTGATGGCACTTCATTTGTGTCCAATGACCAGCTGGTTGACAATTCTCACCAAATTCAGAGTACTAGATATGGTAACAGCACTGTTGGGCTGGCTCTTGGGCCACCCCAATCATCTAACTCTGGATTCCAAGCCATTGGCTCGTCTGTTCAGCAATCCAACCTCAATCCTTTTGATGACTGGTCACACAACCGAGACAAGGGAGTTGAAGACTTTTTTTCAGAGGAAGAGATTCGCATGCGAAGCAATGAGATGCTTGAGAATGATGATATGCAGCACTTGCTTCGACTCTTCAGCATGGGAGGCCATGCCTCGGAGGATGGGTACTCATTCCCGTCTTTTATGCCGTCACCAATGCCAAACTTTGATGAGGATCGCACACGTCCTGGAAAAGCCGTCGTAGGGTGGCTTAAGATCAAGGCGGCAATGAGATGGGGATTCTTTATCAGGAAGAAAGCAGCTGAGAGGCGAGCTCAGATTGTTGAGTTAGAAGATGAATAATGTCTGGGTTCTGTTATCAAGCCTCTTTCTACGGCTCTTCTTTATTCTGTAAGTTACAAGAACTCTTGGGGAGCCAGTGACAAATTGAGGTTTTTAGATCCATAATTCTCAAGTGCCTTTGGTGTTTTTGGATTCTTATTAACACCTTGATGACCTCTGGTACGCGAAGGTTCTTGTTAGGCAATGGGAAAGCTCATCTTGTACAGTGGCCTGTACAGTAAGTTGTTTATATAGTTATTCTTCGACCTTGGTAGTACGTTTCTCACTACTACTTAATGAAGTTGTTTAAGTATGATACCTGGGCTTAACTTTAAGTTCCCGAGGGGTAATATGTTTTTGGGTTGATGAGCCCTTTTGTTCTTGTTGACTAATTGGGGAAACATTTCTGATATTTAGGCATGACTTCATTTGTTGTCTGGACAAATTTACTTTGTTAGTGTGATGCTTTACTATTTTCTTGTATGTGCTAGATACCCTTTTTCATTGTTCTTTTTCATATAATTATGAAAAATGATTGGTATTCCCAGATTAAGACCGAAATGGCATGTCTTCAATAACATAATTTTTATAAGCATTATTTTGATGCCTTGTTTTATGTCTTTCTCAATTGCCTTTTTCCTTTCTTGAGATGGATGGTTAATCAGCGTATGGTGTTTCTATATTTTTCGGCTTTCATGCCCGTCGCCAATATTATATAAATAACATGGTCATGTTGTATTGTATATAACTGACCCATGAAATAACTTGTAAAGAGATAGAGAATACTACTAACCAGGGTAAGCCAGTGCCTGCCGACCATTTTGAATGCGAGCAACAATTTTAACCTGCTTTGTTTGTAGAAGGTTATTTGATGAGCTGCTGTTCTTAGAATTTTATATCTCTCGAGTCTGCAAAGGCCAAAGAGGGGCAGAGAGCACACATTTGTATTCGATGAGAATTTTCTGCTCATGCAAGCATACTAGGAAGAAAACTATAGTTGGATAGTCGCTGCATAATGTTTGATGACCGGCTAAGTTTGAAAAGGTGACGTTGTGGGAGGTGACTAGGTGAGCGGCCACCATTCTGGTCTGCCTGTTTTGCACAATGGTGAATTCGCTAGATAATTCGGGAATTTAAGATGTTGATTAGCCAAAGTTTTTCACGCCATTAAATTTGGTATCAGATTCAGACCCTTACAATTCATCAAATATCAAATGCTTGCGGCTGGTTGGCATGTTCGATTTTGCTGGAGGTTTTCGATTGAATTTTTGTTTGGACGTCACAAAGAGCAGAACTGCGTTTGTGGTGTTGCCGGTGTCCAATCTTAGTTTTACCATTGTTTTCCTCGCAGACAAATTTGTTAAAAGGCTGTTTGATAAAAAGTTCACAAAAAGTTATATTTTGGTCCATCGGTATCCTTAAGTTTGTGCACCAGAAGAGGAAAAGATACGCTCACGCCTTAAATACGTCACACAGTCGTTTGCCACTGTACATTCGTAATCGTAACACAAGCCAAACCTCACAATGTCGGTAGATAGGAAGGGCTTAACACGTCACCCATGGGCATATTTAATAAAATTTTGAAAATATATGTGGCAATAAATTAGTCCTGTACCTACGCGTCAATTTTTTGAAGGTAACATAAAAGGAAGAGTAATGTTATAGATTTTAGCTATTCAGTCCCAACTTAACATTTAACACAAATATAAGTAGCAACAAGGATCTTCCGGGTCATTTTCAAAAATATGAAGTTCAATTTAGAAACTTATGTCTAACCATAAGACTAGAAGATATTTTCCCGACGTTAAATCACACAATCTAAAAGACTTCACCTCTTGATACAGAATGACCTATGAATATAGTGAGAGTGTGAAGACCAAAAAATAGGGTAATATGGTGGTGTTTCTATGTCATTTTCAAATGAAGGGATAAGAAACAAAAAAACCCTTAAGACCCCGTTGAGAAAAGAGCTCCCTGTTATCAATCCAATTCTCGAATACGTCTCAATTAGATTTTGGCTTTTTCCTTCTCCTTTTTGCCGCTTTGGTTTTATTTAGTACGAATCAATCTGGTGAAATGATATATTTATCATAGCCTTATGCCTGCAGTTGAGTCCCGAGAAATGAGAGTTGATGAAGTTATGAAACTGAGTGTTGTGATTATCCATTTTGGATATATTCTTGTTAATCTCTTATATTTGATTGTTTCTTTTTCTTCATATTGTTTTGCTCTTTTGTGGATGATCAATAATAAATGGATGAAGTTTTGTTATTCCCAATATCATTTCTTCTTTTCATGTTAAATCAAGTGATCTACAATTTTTAATTTGGTAAATAGTAATACATATTTATTATATATTTATCTTGTTCGCTATAAGCTAAGCGCTTGCATCGAATGCTTAAATACTTAGTTGAGAGAGCCTACTATTATTAACAAGTCGAACGTACATTTGATGAAACTCGGTGAATTTGCTTTGAGACTAAAACAGATATGAATGATTAGACCTTATCATTGGTTGATTGAGAAATTTTGCACGATTCCAACGGATTGGTATTAATTATTTCAAGTAATATCTACTATCTAGTATCCCCTTAAAAGTCAATGCAGTTTAATTTTAATCTTCTTCCATTGATCTAACGGGATCGTGATATGTGATTCATATGCTTTGACTTTGAGGATCGCCTAGTTCTATTGTTACTTTTGAATCCTAATTTTCTAAGAGATTAACTGAAAGAGGCTACGAAAAATCTCCATATATAGGTAAAAGATTAGAGATAGGATTTCAAGGCCAGATGTCTATATGTACTCTTTCACCACTTTTATGCCTAATTTTTCTTTCCAACTTTTGTTAAGGATCTATCAAAAATCTATTACCAGTAGCGAGTACGTGGTATTAAAGTACACAAAAGAGTGACTATCAAATTGCATACACATGCAAACTAATAAGAAACAAAAATCTCTGCAAAAATCTCCGTATATGATTTGAGTAAAGATTGGATTTCAAGATAAAATATCTGTTTACGTGGCATTAAAATACAGAAATGAGTGAGGTTATCACAACACACGTGTAGATATGCAAAAGCTCTATCGGTAGAGATTTCGAGATAAGGTTTTCATTTTAATCCTGGCCGCTTCTGAGTGAACTTCGTTTATAACCTTACCCAAAGGGAATAAGCAAGAAAACATCTATGAGAATCCATTACAGCTGGCGAGTACGTGGCATTAAAGTTCACAAATGTCGAGGCTACGACTCACCTCTACATGCAAAACTCACTATATTGAGAGAGGTGATGTAGCAGAAGCAAGAGATGGGGTGTGTGTAAGGGTTGGGGCATTTCCTATTTCCTTTAATTTCCAAATGAAATTAAGAAGAAAAAAATTAGAAAACCCTATAAATGTCCCCACAAGGAGCTCTCCCTTCAATCACCACAAATATTCATGAGGTATTTTAAAATACCTCATCAACCGGTTGTTCTCTCTTTGGTCTCAGTATCATGTGATCAGCTGTTGTATCTCAAAATTAATGCGGATCATATATGGCTATATGCTTTGTTGAGTTGTAATGAAGTTACATATGTATGGTAGCGGAGCTATAAAGATGACACCTACGATATGGTTATTATTTGGCTGTGTTTTCTATCATTTTCTAGCTGTCCAAACTACCTACCAAGAAAATTTGTGGAGATCATTTCAGCAGCCCTCCATGTAGGAGTTTCTTCCTGCCCCCCTCCCTTTTGGTGGATAATAACGGATTAGTGTTGAAGAGTGGTTATTAAAACCTTCTTTTTTTTTTTTTTTACGATGCCAAAGGAATTGTAATTCCATAGGTATACGCCTATATATTTCTCTATCAAATCTGCCGAACATCGGCTAATAAAATCATGGGTATTTCCTCTAAATTATCTGCTTCAGTGAGAATAATGCAAACCATAGGTGGGCCTCTGATAATTTTCTTTCAAGTACGTAGAGCCCTTTGGAGATATGATGTTCTTGGCTACCCTCAAAACAGGAAAAATAATAATAATCCGTTATTTTTCTTATGGATTTCCTTAAAGAGATTTTTCGGGGACATTAGCAATACTTTTCCCGTGTCGTGTTAAAACTTTTGTTTGCTTGTTATGATCATTTTTCTCTTGATTTGTTTTAGTCTCTGTCTTGTCACAAAGAGAGAGAAGCCAGCAATTTAATTTATTTTTAAAATTTATATATATTTTTATTGATATTTTCATCTAATCAATGAGATCATGTGATATCAATTAGAATAATTGATACAAGAGTTTGTAATTTTATTATTATTATTATTATTTATTTTTATTAAAATATAAGGGTGGGTAAAATTTATATTAATTTTTAACTCGTGACTTTCTAAAATTTGAACTCGAATAACTAACTAAAAAACGTTATTAGAAGAAACTACGCAAGGAGCAACATTTTAATTTATTTTTTATTTTAAAAAATAAAGAATTAGATAAAATATAAATTAATTTTTTAATTAAATAAAATTATTGGAAAATTATTTAATTAACTAGATTTAAAATTTTAATTTATTTAATTTGATAAATCTTTTCTTTTAACTTTTTTCTTATTCCACCTCATAAATTTGTTTCCTAAAGTTACTACATATTAACTGACAATCTAATATCTATCAAGGGTGCCTGCACTAGTATTTGCTAATTAATTATAAAGTAAATAAATGTAAACCCAAAATTTTTACAATCTAACTATCACAATTAAGAAGCAAGTACGTGGCATTAAAGCATACAAAAATTTGCAAGGCTATCAGCATCACTTGTTGGAGAAATTTTAGAATATTTTTGATGTATTACAAATAATTAATACATATATGATATATGTAATTGAATTTAATATAATCACTATTTATATAATAATTTTTTAAAATAAATACACACATGCCATAATATTATTTACTTGTTGTATAAGTTACATAATATCTTTAATGTATTTTAAAATTTTTCTATTTGTAGATGTAAAACCCTATAAATAAAGAGGGGCTGTAAACACTAGAGACGGGGTTATTGGGGTTTGCACCCTACATTTTTCATTTCTCAACCGCAGATGATAAATTGGGAACACCTTAAAATCCCCCTCATGGAGCTCTCTTCACATCAGTCCATAAGTTCTTGAAAGTGAAAGTGAAGCACGTACGATGGATAGATATATATATATATATATATATATATATATATCTTGTATCATTTCCTTTCATTTTCTAGCTTTCCAAATAAACTTCCCAGGAAAAGATAGTGAGGATACATCTCTAATGGCGATGATCCATTCATTTAGCGCATCTTTAATCTCTCTCTCTCTCTCTCTCTTATATCTTTCTCTTTCTGTTCAGGAGTGTAATTGAATGTTGTTAGACCAGTTTCTTTTTCAATAATGGAGTATAGCTTGATTGCTGATCATAAGTCACCAAGCTCTTATCTTTTTTCCTTTTCTTTTTTTAAATTCTTTGATGATGCTGACCGGTTTCAATTTGTCCATTATTTTTGTATAAAGAATAAGACGTTAATTAATTAAGTTAAAACGATAATATTGTTTATTATAAAGCGACGACTGCTAGATAAAATGCATGTTAGACTAAACAGGGGGAAATATACTTGCTTAATTACCATTTGAATCCAAAACAATATGAAGTGATTAATTAATCTATAACCGATATAATTAATTATGGCTTAAGTCTATTTAATGCCATGATTATTTTAAACTTCCATTTTGAATATTATTATATCTTTTTGCTGCTTTACATATGTGTTAAAATAAAATTAGAAATCGTCTTGCTTGGTTTATTAAATGATTCATATATTATACATACAAGTAATAAATTAATTCCACAGCAGTGGATGCCGACAAAATTTTAATTAAAAAAAAATCATGAAAATGTTCAAACACAATTAAAGTTGAATAATTGAGTAGGGAGTAATTTGTCAAGAATACTTAAGACTTTCTCCTTATTTATCATTTTTTTCATTTTCAATTTTTCGTCAGAGAATAAAATAAGCAATTATCGTTTCAATTTTTATATTTTTATGCTGTGTGTGAATAATTTAGAATCTTGTAGATATAACTACATAATTTCAACAGACAACAAAGTTATTAAAATAATTAAACCTTTCTGTTTGTTTTCCAAATATTTTTGTCATTTCTTTTACTATTGGAGAATGGCTCTAGACTCTAGTATTAGGACGATCGAAAAATTTTATCACCTTTTCATTTGCGAACAAAATATGGAATGCTTCAATTATTTGAGTGTTGAATATAAAATTGAGGATTCTGTAATTTGTTGAATGGATGATAAATATTAGCCTTATTATCGTAAGATGAAAAAGTAATAAATATATGTACATGTTTCTGAGAATGTATAAGGAATTAAAAAACAAAAAAAAAAAAGGTTCAAATGAGTTATGAGTCCCACCATATGGAATCCAATGCTTTATGTCAAATGTGTCTCACCATTTTTTGTGTTAATTTATTGTAATGATAATACTAAACTAACAGCCTGTTTATTTTTCAATCGAACAACAAATATGGTTTTACTTAAGTGTTTTTTTTTAACATTAAACAATTACTAAACACGTAATAAAATCAGAGTAATGACACATTTATAAAGTTAATTTTTTAATAGGATCAAACATTAATAAATGAATGATATATCAAATATCACATTATTTACTATATAAACTTTACATCTGAATTTTATAAGTGTATCATTACTCATCAAATCAATGTTCATTTTTTTGGATCCTACCTAATAAAACGTGATAAACTAAGTTACAATTTATTAGTGCATTAACCATTCCACCCCCCCCAATCAAGAAGATGCTCAATCCCCAAATGCCATAAAGCTTGGATCCTAATTTGTGTGTGAACATGCATGAATACTACATGAAAGAATCAAAGATGAATATAAGAATTAAATAACTGGATACAATTGTGATTGTATTTGTTCTTGATTTATCTTTTTATTGTCATGTTACTGTTGGGTGTACTATTTTAACAGGACATTAAAAAAAAAATCTCGGAGTGGGTGTCGGTGAATTTTAATCGTTTGCTTGCAAGATGTTTGATAAAAGTCCCAAATGAGAGAAGTCGTTTTAATGGCAATAGAATATTTTGCTAGTCCTTACCCGTTAAGTCAGTCAAAAATTTAGAGTACCATTGCATATGTGAAGAGGTTTGGTCGTTTCTACGTTAAAACCTAGCCAAAGAAGAACATATAGCAAGCATGCGAAGAGTAGAGAACATAATCTCATGATATTTATATGCTAAATTTTGTATTACATTGAGAAAGTTGGACTAATTTGCCATTTTATTGACGACAAAATACAACAAAGAATCAAAGAATTGACAAAAAGAATAAATTTTTTTGATGTATGTGTTGATTTTGCAAAACTTCTAAGAGGTTCTGCATTCTGCAGGGAGTCCCTGGGGAAATCTCTTTGCATCAGCGCAATAATTGTAAATCATGTAATTCTTCTGCACCCATTTCAGCCTTTCTTGACTTGTTGAATCAAGCTCTTGTGAGAACCAGGCACTGCTGCTGGATGGAGAGGAAGGTGAACTTGAAGCGCAAGAAGATTTTCCATTAGACCAGACACAGGCATCAGCGTTGAAGTTTCTGTAGGAAGCCGTGAAGGGAGCATGCGTCCAATCTGTCTTGACAAGGCCACCTCTTGTAGCCCAGTCATCAGCATTCCAGAGAGATGAGTATATTCTCATTGGCTGATTCTTTGGGAATGCAACTCCAATTGACTCTGAGTTCTTGAACTCTCTTATGGGAGTACCATCCACAGAGAAGCTGAAAATTAAGTAAACATTGATAAGTCTAAGCAGATTGAATGACAAGGAAAGAAGAAATGATGGAGATTGAAGGAAAATATTGCTTACACAATGCGCTGAGGATTCCAGAGGATAGAATAGGTGTGAAAGTCAGCAGTGGGGTCAAACCAGAGGTGAAATTGTTGTTCTTTGTCACCTTTGCCATTTGTGAATACATTGGTATGCAGAGTGTAAGGGTCACCACTTAAATTCCCCAAGAACTCGAAGTCTATCTCATCCCATGTTGATCCTGGCGATTTTAACTGCGTGAACAAAAAGTCAAAGGTCTATATGTCAGATACATGATGATCAAACATGCATATTGTTTATTCATATAAAGGGTGATGATCAAACATGCATATTGTTTATTCATATAAAGGCAGGAACTTACATAATAAGCAGTGACAGTGCCGGCAGAGTTGCCAGGGACTAGTTTGAGTTGCATATCAATCTTGCCGAATAGATACTCATTCTTGGACTGGAAGCCGGAGCCAGAGGCTTTATCAAGGGAAAGAGTAAGAAGCTGGCCGTTGTTGAGTATATTAGCACGCCCGTCTCCCCAAGTGATATCAAAATCTTGGTGGAAGTTACCAGCAGAGGTAACCATCAAAGAGCCAAGAAGCAGCAGCGACAGATGCAATACTGAAGCCATGGAAGCTTTCGTCTGAGCAACAACAAGATAGAAGAAATTGAGTTGGAGAGAAGTTTGAAATTTTTTAAAGTGAAGCGATGAGTGTGTTTAGGACCTTACCAGGGTTTGGTATTTATAGCTTGATTGAGCTGGTGAAGGTGAGTATAACGAAAGCAGAGGAAAGTAATGGGAAGCTCCAGTTAGTTCAGCTTCAGCTGTGGCCAGTTGTTTGCGTAAAATAGCGTGATGAAATAAAAACAGCTGTCCGAATCGCACTAACAGAACACGCTACAACAGGGACTTTTTTTAATTACAATACGCGGCTTTGCATATTTTTGAGACTCAAGTACTTATTCTGTACTGCTGTTATGTTCCCATCACCGGCTGACTCTTATTAGCTTTTTTTTTTTCCAGCCACCACCAGTCAAAACACAAAAAAGAAAATGTAGAATTCACTGGGTACTCTTCTCTCTCGAGATTTTCATTTTTTTTTTTTTTGCATTTTATGCTCAAAAGAAAAAGAAAAAGAAAAAATTGCTCAATGACCTACTTAATTAACAGATTTTTTCGATAACTATATTTATTATCAGGAAATCATTTAATTCAAAAGCTTAAGACGTTAAACAGGAGTCCAGAAAATAGCATTAAAGTGTTAAAAGACCTGCCCATGTGAAACATGGATCCAGTTTGAAGGTCATGTCGTTCCAAAAGCGGAGATAGGAGATTAAATTAGAGGTTCTTGAACATACAAGAATTGAAACATATACGTGTGTTATTCGCAAAAAATTGAGCACGCTGAGATTTGAACAAGAAACCTTTGCTATGTAAAAACGAAATTGGCTTGACCCAAGAAAATTAAAGACAAGTCTTTACTGGAGTCCCTAACACTAATCATGGATCTAACATCTAAGAAATATGTATCCCAAGATACCGATACACATGCTTCCTAGTAACATGAAACTGTGAATTTGTTTCCAAATTTTAGGTTAATTGATAACACATGCTTCCTGGTGGGTTCGTGTGTAATAAAACACATATAGAACTTGAAGATATGCTTATTATTATTATTATTATTAAGGAATTTATAGATATTGGTATTTAAATCGAACGGACTGAAGATTTTGCTGTGTACAAAAGCCCTGTTTCCTGTTTTGTATATTACCACTTATACTAGAGAATGTTTAATTTGTTTATCTGGAAAGGCGGTGGTGTCCTGGCGGGGTTGACTCGCCTTGAAAAATCAACACTTGAGAGCTGGCTCGCAGCTTGTCCCCCTCTCATTATTAATTAACACGTACAACAATAACAGTATGCATCACTCTTCCTCATCGACTTGTGCAAGTTCACTCAGTTATTTTTTTAGTTTATTTCTGCCATTTTACCCTTTTACTGCCTTATCTAAATACTAATCAATGGCCAAAATTTCTCCTCGATTGACACAAATACGGTAACGCTCACACGCAGTATATTTTCTTCTCATTCTGGTGGAGACTCATTTGCTCTTATCTTCATGCTTCCTCGATAATTCTTCATATTCCAATCTAGGGTCTAAAAGCTTTATTAATGAGTCATCATGTCAATACCTTTAATTAGGCTTATAACTATATGCTAAAGCTTACGAAGAATAACAACAAAGAAGAACAAAATCTTTTGAAATAGTAATATTATGTTTACTTAGTTAGCATACTTAATTTGTATACCACGCAAGTACGCATAACATTATCCTTTTTTAAATTCATTAACCAGTGTTACATATGGTAAAAATTGGACTAACATGCCATTTTATTGATTACAGAGAAACAAAGAATCTGACTCCAGAATCTACATGAATTGAATAACCATTGAATGATTACACGAAAGAATAAAATAATTTTTAAGTGTCTTGTTGATTATTTTCTCTAGGAGATTCTGCATTCTGCAGGAAGGCCCTGAGGAAATCTCTTTGTATCAGTGCAGTAATTGTAAATCATGTAATTCTTCTGCACCCATTTCAGCCTATTTTGATTTGTTGAATCTAGCTCTTGTGAGAACCAAGCACCGTTGCTGGATGTAGAGGAAGCAGAATTTGAAGCGCAAGAAGATTTTCCATTAGACCAAACACAAGCTTCAGCATTAAAGTTTCTGTAGGAAGCAGTGAAAGGAGCATGCGTCCAATCTGTCTTCACGAGGCCACCTCTTGTGGCCCAGTCATCAGCATTCCAGAGAGAAGAGTATATTCTCATTGGCTGATTCTTTGGGAACGGAACGCCAATTGACTCTGAGTTCTTAAATTCTCTTATGGGCGTGCCATCAACAGAGAAGCTGAAAATTAAGTAAACATTGATAAGTCTAAGCAGATTGAATGACAAGGAAAAAAAACTAATGATGGAGATTGAAGGAAAATATTACTTACACAATGCGCTGAGGATTCCAGAGGATAGAATAGGTGTGAAAGTCAGCAGCGGGGTCAAACCAGAGGTGAAATTGTTGCTCTCTGTCACCTTTGCCATTTGTAAAGACATTGGTATGAAGAGTGTAAGGGTCACCACTTAAATTTCCCAAGAATTCAAAGTCTATCTCATCCCATGTTGATCCCGGTGATTTTAGCTGCATTAAAAAAAAAAAAAAACAGATATTTATATGTATCATCACATATGATTATTCAACTACGACCCAGTTTGCATGCATAATACTTGCGTATGATTAAGTTGTATTAAAAGAAGGAACTTACGTAATAAGCAGTGACAGTGCCAGCAGAGTTGCCTGGGACAAGCTTGAGCTGCATGTCAATCTTGCCGTATAGATACTCATTCTTGGACTGGAATCCTGAGCCAGAAGCTTTATCGAGGGAAAGAGTAAGAAGGTCGCCATTGTTGAGCATCTTGGCACGGCCATCTCCCCAGGTGATGTCAAAATCTTTGTAGAAGTTACCAGCAGATGCAACCATCAAAGAGCCAAGCACAAGAAACAAATGCAACGTTGAAGCCATTGACATATGCTTGAGCAAACGAGGTACAAGTAGTGTTTGAATTAACTGAGAGAAGTTTGTAATTCGAAAGTGGAGCGATGAATGTGTTTAAGACCATTGTGTTGTATTTATAGCCGGTGAAGATGGGAAATGTAAAATGCAGAGGAAAGTGAAGGGAAAGGTCCAGTGAGCTCGGCTGTGGACAGTTGTTGGCTTGAAAAAAGTATAATAAAATAGCTGTGCATATCGCACTAACAAGCATTATCCGACCAGCCATATTTTATTATAGCACGCGGTTTTTGCATTATTTTTGGGACCAAACGACTTCCGTTTAGTTTAGTATGTGCCGCTGTCGTGGTCCCACTACCAGCTGACTCTTATTAGATTTTCCCACCGCCACTACTAAAGACAGTTGAATTCACATGATGCGACCCTCTCTTCAGATTTTCAGCTTTTTTTATTAATTGATTCTCAAGGCAAGAGCAAATGAATAATATTATAATAATACTAAGAATAACATAGAACTTATTAAGAAATTCCAGAATTGAAAATTCTCCTCACTAGCAATTCAGTGTTCACCCAAGTGACAATTATGTTATATTTATTCTGTTTGAATTCTTAATTTAGTAACTCCAAAATTAATCTTTTATTGTCATGTATATAATATTTATTTTATTATTAATTATTTGTTATCAACCTAATTAATAAATGATACATAAAATGTAATATTAAGGAGGAGACAAACTAAATATCCGAATTGGGTTGGCAATAACCGCATGACATTACTCAAATTTTATGTTACTGGCGTTGTCTAACACGCGAGACGGTGGTGGGTTTCGCTTGCCATTCACTTGGACCTAACTGTATGTAAAATGAATGTTTGTTTTGAAAAGGGAACTAGGCGGCGCCTTGTCTTCCCTTTCTTTATAAACAATTAACAAATCAAGCAAAACCGCGTCTGGAAAACTTGGTCTGCGCCATTTTAATGAACAGTCATTTGCTACATTACTTTGCCAACTATTACCAAAACGTACTGAAGTTTCCCGTGTATCTTCTCTCCGTTCAACTCTGCCTAAACTTATAGGATAAAAACACCAACTAAGCACAACCTTTTCATCATTTCAGATTCTTTTACATTTCTAATACTATTCACATGCAAAACATTCCAGTGGCTTGCTTTCTAGTTTCTTCATATATTCCGTCCATGTTGATGGTCAGTTTTGTGATTTTCTCTCTAATTGTAGCTTCTTCTGCTAACTTCTACCAAGATTTTGATAATACTCGGGGAGATAGACTTTGAATTCTTGGGCAATTTAAGTGGTGACCCTTACACTCTGCACACCAATGTATTCACAAATGGCAAAGGTGACAGAGAGCAACAATTTCACCTCTGGTTTGACCTTACTGCCGATTTTCATACCTATTCCATCCTCTGGAATCCTCAGCGCATTGTGTAAGTACTGTTTTTTTCCCTGTCGTTAATTTGCTTAGACTTATAACTTTTTTCATTGTAATTTCCAGCTTCTCTGTTGATGGCACCCCCATAAGAGAATTCAAGAACTCAGAATCAATTGGAGTGCCATTTCTAAAGAATCAACCAATGAGGATGTACTCTTCTCTACGGAATGCTGATGACTAGGCTACAAGAGGTGGCCTTATCAAGACACAATGGACACATGCTCCTTTCGCCGCTTCTTATAGAAACTTCAATGCTGATGCATGTGTCTCGTCTAATGGAATATCTTCTTGTGCTTCAAGTTCACCTTCCTCTCCATATATCCAACGGCTGCTCCTGGTTCTCACAAGAGCTTGATTCAACAAGTTAAGAAAGGCTGAAATGGGTACAAAAGACATACATGATTTACAACTACTGCACCGACGCAAAGAGATTTCCTCAAGGCCTTCCTTTGAAAAGAAAAAATCTCCTAAAGAAGTGATTAAATCAAACAGATAAATCAGTGTAAACTTATTACATTCAATTATATGCTCTCTGTAGAGCTATTCTTTGCAGTCTTGGTCATCAATAAAAAGACAGATTTGTCATTCTTTATATCAGAAGTGTTATAATACGAATTTTATTGGAAAGATGCAGATGTGATTTATTATAAATTCAATATACTTAATGTAAAAAGACTTAAAAGATTGAGCTTTACTCATCTAAAGTTCTCACAGACCATATCAACGTGATCCCTTTCTAGCATATTCGCATCTTAATTCATATGATAACTGATACAACATCAATACTATTATTATAACTTTATTTTGATATTACAACATAAAGTTTGAGCATGAAATAAACTACATTATTTACTTTAACTGTAGAAATCAAAATTAGAATAAATTGTATTATCATTGATGTGTTTAGTTTGTCTTGAAATCTTAGTCATAATAAATTAGACTGTCATAAATTACTAAAAAGTTTTTAATTAATTATTATCATAATTATTATTTTATATTTTAATTAATGTAATTATTGTTATTCAGAAATTATTATTATTAATTATTGTTAATAATAATAATAATATCATTAACATGAATATATTAATTATAATATTTTTTTATCAATAATAATGATAATAATACATTTGAAAATCATAATAACAATAATAATAATCAAAATCATCATCATCAACGACAACAACAAATCAAAATCGGATTTGGATCATAATATCATCGTCGTTGTCGACATCATCATCGGTGATGGTTGTTGTTGCTAGATCGTTGTTGCTATTGCTCCTGCTCAACGGTCAGCGACGACCAATGACGTTGATTTTTGCAGTAACAGTTTGGTGAAGACGATGAAAATCGGTGAGGCTTCAATTTACAGCGACTGTTTGCTGTGGTTTTTTTTTCTATTTAAATTTTTTTAATTGAATGAAGGTGTTGATGCTGAAATCTGCTCGCCTCTTGACCGACCAGATTCTTTCACCAACGTTTGTGTTATCTACTGTTGCTCGTTCACTGGGATTGGAATCGTCCTCCTTTCTCTCAATAGACCTGCACTCACTAAAAATGGATCAGAGACGCCGGTGGTTTTGCCGGCGTAAACCCTCCGATGCCTAAGTTAGCACAAGGTGTTTACGGGAAAACAGTGTAATTTGGATTCCAGGAGCTTATTAAAAATTTGTAAGGAAATGGCCTAGTTGCAATTTGGCAGCGTTTTCCCTCTCTCTCTTTTTTTCCCCTTTCTTCACCGATTTCTTCTTCTTTTATAGCCGTTGTCCCCACGTTTCCGTTTGCCATTCATCCCACCTTTTTCGGGTAGTGGCAGCCCCTCATGGGATTTTAACTGCTACATTGTGGGCAAACGTGGGATCTCGCATCTCCCACAACGGTTCTGGGAAAAGCGCAACTACCGCGATTCTGTGGGATCGTGTTTCCGCTTTTTGAGGGACGGGTACCGACTCGGTATACGACTCTGGTCGGTATTCGTCTCTGATCAGCTCATGTTACCCCCTGTTCTGCTCGTACCATTTGGCTGAGGTGATTCATGCCGGGGTGGAAATAGTAGCATGGCCGACCTGGTGCTTTTATTTGCTTAACACCAGTCCCCCAGTTTTTGGTCTTGTGAGTGAAATGAGTCAAGAGTACCAAAAATCGATCGTTGAGAATTAGTCTCGCATTTTCATGCTTATTTTAGTCTTTCATTTTGATGCTTATTTTGTAAAGTAAATGCTATTAATAATTTCGATTCTCCAATCAAGAAAGTAAACATAAGTAAACATCGCAGTAATGTATAACTATAGCAAATTTATGATATAAAGTATTGTCATTATATATATGTTTATACTCGCGCGGAATCTACGTAAGCACTCGTGGCCACAGCACACTCAAGAGGAAGCCCTTTTGGGAAGCGCTTTGTGTCTGTACAATAATTATAAATCATGTAATTCTTCTGCACCCACTTGAGTTTCTCTCTGCTTGTTTCATCAAGCTCATCGATCTTCATCCATGCAGAGGATGAAGAATTCGAAGGGCAAGGCGCAGAAATGATTGGACCTGCTGGGTAACGAATGCAAGTTTTGGCATTAAAGTTTCTACAAGAAGCTGTAAATGGAGCTTTTGTCCAATCTGTTTTGACAAGACCGCCTCTTGTTGCCCAGTCATCAGCGTTCCAGAGACTCGAGTGTATTCTCATTGGTTGGTTTTTTGGGTAAGGAATGTTGATTGACTCCAAGTTCTTGAACTCTCTAATCGGTGTGCCATCGACATAGAATCTGAAAACGTTTTTAAACAAAAATGTTAGAGAGCCTTTTTAACCCAAAAGAGCCCAAAGAATATATGAAGTATTAAACCAAAAAAAAGAGACACGTCTAATAAAAAAAAGAAGAGGATTAATTAGTGACTTGAATTGTTGCTTGTTTTCAACAAGAGATGATTAGTGGATTGAAATTCTTACACGATGGTTTTGGGATTCCAGAGAATGGAATATGTGTGAAAATCTGAAGTGGGATCAAACCAGGGATAAAATTGCTGCTCTCTGTCACCTTTGCCTTGTGTGATTACATTTGTGTGAAAAATATAAGGATCGCCACTGAGATTTCCCAAGAACTCAAAGTCTATCTCATCCCATGTTGATCCTTGTGATGACAACTATAACACAGAATTAAAAATAAGCTTACTCTTAAAGAGAAAAACATTTTCGTGCAAGATCACTGGCAGCTTACGCCTTACATAGTAAGATGTGACAGTGCCAGCAGAGTTGCCTGGGACAAGCTTGAATTGCATGTCAATTTTGCCAAATAGATACTCATTCTTGGACTGGAAACCTGAGCCTGTGTCTTTGCCAAGGTAAAGATTGAGGACTTCTCCATCGTTGCGAATCCTGACCTTGTCAATTCCCCATATGATGTCAAAATCTTGATAAAAATTACTAGCTGGTAAAACTAACACAAAAGAGTTAGATAATAAAGCAGACAGCATTATCAGCACTACTAGTGATTTAGCCGCAGCCATTGTGCGATATTTAAAATTTTGTTATAGTTTTGGATTTTTATAGAGACGAAAAGAAAGAAGCGATTTGCCATTTGGAAAAAGAAAAATGAAAATTTTAAGAGATACGATAGATGATGGGGAAGAGTTAGAGTCAAGGATTAGGCTAGCACTTGTGGGGCAAAGAGCAAGAGCGGGAAACAGATGGCAAAGACTGAAATTAGTGAAAAGAAACTGCGAAAATGCGGATTTATGCATGTCACACAAGTGACAGCCCTAAGCATGGTTTATTAACACGTTGAAATTTTGGCTGATGGGTGCCTTTTGACCACTCTACAGTCTACATAGTTTCCGCATCTACTGACCGGATGGGCTCAACCCTATGTGAATAGGATGACTTTGGAGCAGTTTCCGTACTTAGAATAGTCCCAAAATATGCTTAAGAAAATGTGTAGTAGTGTTCAAAATTCAATTTGTTTGATCCTTAAAAATTTGATCAATAAAAATTTAATCTGTGAATTGATGCATTGGATTAGATTGAAAATTGAAAAATCTATAGTTGGTGAATTGAATATAGATTTACTTCTATAATCTACAAAAATCCACGATCCGCAAAAAAAAAAAAAAAAACTTATTTAATTAAAAAAAAACTTATAAATGCGGCATTAGTGCTTACTAATAAATAAATAAGTTAAAATATAATTACATTAACACCATATTATATCTTATCCAATAATAATATAAAATAAAAATAATTAAATAAACAAATATAGTTTTCTAAATAGTTAATTTTCATAATTTTAGTTAATTTTAATGTATTTAAACAAATGATATTTTTTCTTTTAGGTGTGCTATATTTGAATATTTTGAAATTTTGAAATTTTGAATGTATTTTCTAGTTTTTTTAATAAATAATTTGATTAAATCTTATTGATTTTTGAATTTGGTCAGTAGTAAAATTATTTATATATTAATTTTTTTATTTTATGTGGATTGGACAAAATTAAAAATATTTAGTCTGCAAAATCAATTTGTAAAATGGTGGATTAGATATGGATTGGGTCAAATTCGCATCCGATCTGTTGACGTATAGACTAAATTTGGATTGAATTTCGGCAATACGTGAATTGGATTGGATTGAAAACTTATAATCTCCAAAATCATAAATCAGATATAAATTGATGTTCAATCCGCAAAATTCGATTCTCGAACATCCCTAAAAATAAGAGGGTTATTCTTAAATTGAAACAGATTTTACTCTTATAATACATATGGGAAGATTCAAATGCTCGATGTGAAAAAAAGAAAAGAAAAAAAGCAAAAAAGATGGAGAGATATCAATTGTTACACCAAAAAATAGTTGACAACAATCATGATAGTTTAACTGTAGACATCTATTTCTTACTATGTCTTTATGTCTAAAATAGATTATGCACGCATGGACTTCATGTGAGGAAAAGTTATTAAAACTTTAAACTTTTCTTTACTAATAATGTTAAATCTTTACTTAATAGCTTAACTTTTTGGGTGAAATGTTTAACTAATCCTTCTCATAAATTCAAAAAAAGTGATACAATAATTAGGAGTACTACCACCTTAAGATAATTAGAGTATGTGTAATTAATCTTACCAATTTGACACCTACTCATGGACTACCAAAAGAAAAAAGTTTAAGCAAATAAAGAAAATAATTAGCTTTTATACTTGCAATTCATGTCTAAGAGTTGAGCCATTGGCGCCCCTTCAAATCCTTTTTTTTATTTACAATAAATATTTGATAAATTAGTAATATTTGGATCATGGAAAGTCTATTAATTTAGTGAATATTAATATATCGATAAATTAATAATTATTAATTTATAAAAATAATATCACGTTCATAATAGAAATTTTTATGAAGTTTAGGAATAGTATAATTCGATAATATAGTGATTCTATCAAACTGTATCTGTATGATACAATTCTGATTTGATTTTGACTGAGTGAATCAGTCACTTGGCTAGATCACGATTACTTTGCAACTCATTAGAGAAGACTTTTCTGAGGCAATATATTAAACTTATCTCTATCTTACTTATGTTAACATAACACATAGAATACAACAATGGCTTCTCATCTGAAAGGTGTAAAGAAAATAATTTTGACCAATGAAATGCGTAAAATATTATGCCAATACAACAAAGAAAATCATAAACATATCATATATATTTACTTTCAAATTAATTAATTATTAATTGGGTCCTATACAAAAATAAATTTTTTAAATTTATTATCTAATATATTTATCAATTTATTAATTTACCACATTAGCTCCAATTCGAAATTGACAAAAACTATTATTTAGTTGAGGTTATCAATTTATCGAGTATTAATTTGACTAGAGTCTATTATATATTCTATTTGATGCTAAAAAATCTTTTTTTAATAAACCCCTTTTTCCAAACCTTCTCTCAATAAAATTCAAAAAATGTTAACTCCAAAAAAATAATAGTAACTAACATGAAAAAAGAAAGAAAAAGAAAATACTAATATTTTGAGTTTGTGCAAATCAATTATATAGACCAAACTAAAAAAATGTAAGATAAATAAGCAGAAGCAAATGTGATTTAATTAGTTATGGGTCATAAAGGAAATAGAACTGAGCTCTATTAGTTATTCTTGAGCTACAATAAAATGATTCAACTTAGGTATAAGTTTTAAGTTCGGTAATTAAATGAGGATTTAATTAGTGTTTAAAGATGTTCAAGATATTACCAGATGTTATTTTTAAGAGTTGATTATACTCTCAAATTTTATTTTTTAAAAATAGATTCAAGAGAGAGAAAAATATAAGTGCGATTAATTTTATTTATATTTATCTTTAATTGTAATTTTGTTGGAATAAGGGTTTTAAGAGGATTAACAGGTGTGCCAATAGTCTCACCCAATGTTTAAACGATTCTAAAGTTTTCTAAATGGACCATGATACTCTTCTGATCTGAGCACTCCTAATATTTTACAAATCTTGTGCCATTTATATTTTAATGTTAGTGGATTATTATGATTTAACTACTTTTTCTTTTTAATTTATTAATCACCAATCATATTAATATAATTTGCTCAGATAAAGATCAGATCAGGAGATGATCCTAGTCCTTTATAAATTGACTGGCCCACGTGGGTTCGGGAGCCCACATATTATTTGAATTAAATCCAAGTTTATGCCTGTTATTAATTGGTCCCAATCTTTAAACTATTCAACAACGCCCTTGAGATCTTTACTTCCTTCATGTTAGTGCTACTTATTGACTTTTATAATCGCGGAGAGTAAACATGATTATCTTAAGATTAAAACAACAAGTCTTAATATATATATATATATTTCTTCACTTTTCTTTCTAGTAATCTTGACAATACGAAAATTTTAACTAAAAAAGAAGAATTATTTACTTGGTCATGATTCATGAGGAGACATAATGAATCTTATAAATTGAAACCTTTGACTTCAATTGGATCTTGAGTTGCACAACCACGCTAGCTTTTTACATATTGTGTCTAGATATAATCTGTTTATATGAATTTTGAGAACTTCAATTTAGCCTACAATTTGATCTAACTAAATTCAATGGTGCTCATCGTTAATTACTGTTAAATGATAGTAAAGTTTTAGCAAGATGATATGAATATAAAGAGCAAAACAATTTCGGAATAGTTTGAGCTGTCATATTTACATA